>NC_056731.1:1398655574-1398758074 GCF_019279795.1 Protopterus annectens
TCATAGTTCTCATGGAGGTACGGGATGAGGACATCATCCTCCTGGTGGCTGTACGCTGGCAGGCATGAACGAGGCATTATCTGTAAGACATAATGATGGTGACATGTCACAGTATTACAGAGATGTACAGAGATACTGCTGCACATACATTTGTATTAAATCTAGTACATCTGCGCAGTTATCTTTGTAAATCATCATGACACTGACATGACTGACATGTTTGTGTCACACACATGTAACACCCGTTATGCATTGGATATCATCACCATATATGTGTGTCACCTCATTACATTGTTCATACTCCATGTGAATGCTGTCTTGATGTGGGCATGTCTGTTTGCCTGCACTGGTGTTCTTACCGATCAGCACATGCCTGGATGTGTCCACAGTAATGCTGCTGACCTTGATGCTGTGTATATGTCACATATCAACACATACACTGCCTTAATGGACTTGAGCAGTGACAATGCACACACATATGCATGGAAATCTTCACATGCATGTGTTTTGCCATATACATCTACACGGCACTGTACAGCAGTTCAACATCCTGCCACGGATCACCTGTATTGCACATGTGATAGACATGGGACAATGGCTACATGGACATCATTCGCAGGGATGGTTATCAACTATAGCATGTACGAGCAAGGTTTCCTAGCTGTATCTGACAGCCATTTTGCCACTGCGAGGTGCATCAGTGCCACATTACTGATCCAGACAGTTGATAATACATCTACCATGTGGTCATCACACCATGTATGACAGAGATGACATGTGCAGCTTTGATGGACAGGGTTGCATGGTATGGCGGGAGTATGTCACATGTATGGCACAGATCTGTCCAGCATGTGGCGATCCTAGTAGTAGGACAGTGGCTGTCCATGACGCATGTCTTTCAGATCAGGATATGTACGTGTAGCATGTCCAACATCATAGTGTAGCACATGTCTTTATGCAAGGTAGCCAGCATGCTGCATAGTGGAGGTGAGGATTGTGAAGGCTGGTATCGCCCATCCACGCATGACCAATACCCCTTAAAGGTGATATGTGATCCAATATTGGTCACCCGAGTGCTGAGTATACCTGTCCAATAATCTCCATGCTCATGGATGGCACCCTGTCATGACATGGGTGCTTCGTATGACTACCTAATAGGCCTGTAGAAGTCACCAACTCAGGGAGGTGAACTGCACAGCTCCATCCCTTACACAGTGTCCATAATGTTGACCTCAGCCTAGGTGGTAGTTAATGGGTACAGGGATATTCACCTAGCGGTGACAATGCTAATATCATCTGTCAGATTGTGCACATATGTCACACACCTCACCCACAAAGCCCATTCTGTATGTTGTCCACAACACTGAGACAGCTATTGCTCATAGGTCATGGCCATTCACATCCTTACATACACAGATGCCTCACATTTGTCTGTGTGGTATGGGCTACAATGAGGAGGGAGTACAACACATTAACCCTGTTTTACTGTAGCTGCCACTGGTGTGATAAGCACATGTCACTCTGACACCTTTTGTAGTGTTGAGTCTGTCAACAGGCCACTGGTAGAACACTCCTGTGACATACAAAGGTACATGTAGTCAAACATCAGTACTGTCATCTACGTCTGTACTGCTAACATCTATGTTGATAAAGGTTCATAGACTTGCAGACCATACTCAGCAGGGTAATAGTGCAGTGCCTCCAATTATGATTGTCGTCACCACTTGTGGGTTGATATTATCCAACACCCTATCTGTATTTTATTTTCATGCTCAGCACTTGTTCAGAACTTGTGAGCACTTCATGAGCTACTAATTAAGATAGCACCCATTCCAAACCATTTCTCACAAGTACACTGTCTGTCCTGATATTTACAGCTTGCTTACAGTGCAACAGCTGTTGTACACACGTAACTCACATATCTTGTGAGACATGGTTGAATATACAGGCATGTCCAACTGTCACGTACCAGTGCTATTGCCTGTCTATATGATGAATATGGCATACATGTAGCAAAAGAGCAATTGTCTCATGTACACAGTCAATGCTCACCTCCCAACATACGACACTATAGCCTGTGGGAGATGCACATATGTAGCCATGCTGGGGGTAATGCTCTCACCAACCCAGACTGAACCTGACAGTCATGTGGGGATGTGTAACATTTGCAACACACCCCATTCATCACATAGTCTCACAAGATCTCCACCACCACAGGCCACACATAGTATGAGTACAACTTTTGCAGAACCTCTCCATACTCTGTGGAGGCACCAAAGGCAGCCCCCATCACCAAACACAACAATAACTTATAGCCCACAGACTCATGTGTGCCCATCACATACAGCTAATAGGGTGTTATAACATACACAACACACCAGTCATAGATGACTCTGTAGGCAGTCACACTGATGTCCCACTCAGCAGGCTACACAAGGCGATAGTCGCTTACATCTAGCCGTCGGGTAACTGGTTCTGCAACATAACCTATGCACCCATGCCACACCTCACCAGGTACAGTTTGACTGTCATTCTCCATGTTAGTGTGACTGCCCTGAGATGCAACTTCACAGACTACATGTGCAGGGACATGCAATAGCTCACCGGTCTTGTAGCCCTGAAGGTATCGGCCAAGCCCTGGGGAGCATTATGCATTCATCCAGACTTGATACCACTGTACAACGACTGACTGTTTCACTTCAACAGTTGCCTATGCTTCTGCTGTCATTCCACAGACATCCATTATCTGTCCGCTTTGACTGACATGGTCAACAAAACACATTGCTTTGGCACAGATGACCTGGACCTGTCAGCCCTGGGAGTACAGATAACATGTAAGGCTCTTGCTGCTCCTATACTGCCTGTCTTGCACAGTTTCCAATAACATTCACCACCAGAACAGGAACAGGCAAGCAAAACATGGGGTCATGTGACTCGGTGCTTGACATCTTCTTCTCTGATTCACGCAGGCAAGGCACTCCTTATAATGGACCACTTCAATATCTCTGCAGTGACTGGGACCTGCTTCTAGCCTCTGCAGAGCACACCTGCACTGACAGGTTATACGCAGACCACACCTTTCAGTCATGTATAAGCAGACCACACCTTTCAGTCATGTAACCTGGACCGGAACACCCATGGACTGAGGTGTTCCCATATTCCACTATGTTGTACACACCTCCTGGCTAGTTACTTAGCACAATGCATCAGAGGTGATCCACGTGCAACTAACTGTGGCCAGAACTGCTATACACATTGTAACATGCTACAGATTCAACAACATACCCCATGGTTACCAGCCCTAATTTCTTGGTGTACTGGACAGTATGGTTCAGACAGGTACTACTGATGTGAGACTGACACTACCCCACACTTAACTGGGATAGCCACTCATGTACTGGCACATTAGGGCAATGCTGTCCGGGATTCATAACCTCCACTCGGCTGGATCAACCCATACACACCCCCTCCAAGACCAACAATATCCTAGACATGGACACTACCAACATGTGACTGGTGGTCCACACCTGGGGTTATCCCCTCATTGGTGGTTTCCGAACATATGCTAATCACCTTTGTTATCCACATCCAGGCACCACACCCTTCATGGCATACACAGTACAAGATTACTACAATGCCTACTACAGATGTCTTATGACAGCAGTAGCAAATGTCATGACACCCGTGCAGATGGACAATGCACATACAAATGCTGAAACATACCCCAGTGCACTTCATTAGCACTTACATGACTGCATGGATCATGCTATTCCAAACAGAGTCATGATGGTACCCACCAGATAACGGACGCCAATCTGGGGGTCCAGTTCCTTGGACATAATGTACAACAAAAGGTGGAGGCTGTTGCAAAGTGGAGTACAATCCCATGGGTGGGGTAGCTCACTGGTCAGCCACAGTAGGGCTATGGGATCCCTTATCACATACTCCGAAACTAGCTACATAAACATTACTGCGACACATTCCAGGGTGTACCACAAGGCATTATGGAGGTATGTGAGTAGTCAATGGCAATACCCACATCTGCCCTGACATACAGCAGTTACTCAGGAACATTACAGAAACAAGTGATGTTGGCAACATCCTGGCAGATGGGTTCAATGCTAACATTACACCCTCTCACTCCCTACAGGGCCACAATCCATGCAGGAACATTGCGGTGTCCCTGCGGTCACAACTACACAGTACTAACCTGCACTCTCTAAGGCCTTGAACACTGACTCCATGTGACCGTCCAACATCCCAGGCTGTGATTTACACAAACCTCTGAATGACATGTGCCCCCACTTGGCCACCAGATTCAGTAATAGCCTTGTATCAGACATTGTGGCCCCTGAATGGCACTCAGCAACAGTTATCACACTCCACACAGGTGGTGTCACAATCTATTGCCCTATATGCCTGACTGGACTGTTCTGCAAGACTATAGGGCACATCATCATGGAAGTCATTCACAGAGACATTGGTGGGCTCCAGTCCTTTGATGCCACCCGGGTTGGACTTGTTAGGGCCAGAGCATGGCTCCTACACCTGGTGGACCCCTTTGATACAGTTACCAGGGTAGTTGATGACAGTAAGGGGGTTCCCACAGCCTACATTGTCCTCTCATTGGCTTTCAGCACCATTCTCCATTCTGGTATTGACAACATACACATCCACCTGCACATCGATCCTTGTGTCTCAGGATGTTATGCAAAGTGGCTCACGGACAGGACCCACACAATGACGGTAGCATACTATAGTACCTACTGCATTTCAGTTACACTTGGCATACCACAGTCCTCAATCATAGGGCCCCTCATGTTCAGTATATGCTTCCCTGAGGTACAGGCTAGCACAGAGGGACTTTCCCTGACTAGCTTTCCAGACAACTGCATACAAAGCACCATGATTGATCCACCAGCTGATACTGACTCCCTCCATAAGGGTGTCACTGTGACGGATACCTCATATCAATATCATGGCCTCAAGCTGCATGACACAAGGTGCATGAACATCCCCTTTGCATTACACCAATCACCCACTTGACTATCACATAGGTGGTAGTCCCCTACATACATGTCACATTGTACGTGATCATAGTAAACACGTATGTAGCACCCACTCCTTTGATAACCATATTGCCAATGTGGAGTGGATATCCTTCTACATGGCCACCCTTATCTGTACTGGGTCTGTAGCTGGAACATAGGCACCCATTGTACCTCTGAACTCCTGACGTATACACACATTCAAGGGTACAACACCCCATTTAGGGTGTACCTTACAGAACAGCTACGGCTTTACATACCACAACATTAACATGCCATGAGGATTATTGAGCTCCGAAGGTTGATGTATGCGGCAGAACTATGAACACCATGACTGTACACATTTGCATACTCAGGGGTGACCTCTGCTGAACATACAGGGCCCATGTCCACAACAATATTCATGGATATACTCCACATAAGCGACATAAGCAAAAGCCACTGAGAGCAACATGCTCATGGATATGTGCACACATGCAACGATGAGTAGGATGTGCTTGAGGGTTACATTCCTAAACCAGGCACTCACCATGCTTTGGAACATGATTCCTATGTACATCATGCAGGGACACTCAGTAGCACTGTTCATGTGATACCTCACTTGGTGGATGGGAGACACACATGTACGCCAGGGATCACTGCAGTGGCTGTACTGTGCAGAGGTGCAGGTAACACATGTTTCTGCTGTTCACAGACAGGGCACTACCCTAGATAGGTGCCGCTGGTGTAAACACTGTAGTTGGGCTTACACATAGACTTGCCAGACAGCATAGTACCCCACTATGAACCTGTGAAGCTATTACATGTCCTTTGTGCATGGTTAATTGAGTAGTTCTTCCATTTTGATTAGCTATCATGCTGTTACAGTGTCCCGTGACTACAAGCCATATGTATCCTGTTATTGTATATTGTACATGCCAATAGACGATACCTTTGGTATGCATGATATGACTGTTATGCTGTGTAGAATATCTGACATATCTACCTACAATAATGTACATTACACATATTTTACATATTATTCCATAATGCAAAGCATACTTGCACAGCAGGACCACCTTAGGCATGTCATTGTCATTATATGCCCATACACATGCCTACTGTGACAGTATATCAACATATACTATCCCCTGCTATGGCACGTACTTGTTGGACATACCCTACCACTGGCAGCGGGTGGTATGGAATTGTTCTGTTTAAAGCCCTCATGTAGCATCCCTTGTGGTGTCTGTGATGTTTACCTTGTGGCCCACTGCAGGACATACAATTTCTACAAGCGTTACTATGCTCAGCAAGACATCACTACATAATACCTTTTCCCATTTTATGCATTGCAGACACTTTTAATTAAATACAAAACAGGCTATACATACACTAACATACTGAGTGTTCTACATTGTTAGCGTTCTGAACTTTCGTAACTATCTCTCTTACACTGTTTAAACAGTTCTATGGTATGAGCATACAGTTTGAATGTCTGGTAAGTCACCCTTATATACGTCGATACCTGTAACATGTGGTTTCCTGCTGCCAATTGGTGTTCCTGAGTAAATTATTACATCAGCTGTGCAGCTACTCCATTCACCAATTACGCTGCAACAATGGGGTATAATTGAATTCTCCACTTGGGCGTTGCCCATTTGCCCTACCTTCGGGGAGACGGCCTGTATGTGTTTTGTTGTGTGTAATTGCAACTGCTATGTGTGGAGACATGGATATTTTGGATTCATGTCCCCCGTGGATTGTGTGTGACGGCTAGAGTATGTGGTTCTACATGTGAGTGTACTTGTCATCTCAACCGTCTGATAAGGGACTATTCCAAACAAAACCTGTAACATCGCCGTCTGTTCCATTATACAACGGCTATGATTTCACATGGAGCCTTTAAAAATGTGTCTCTCACAAGGTATGTTAACACTTCTGCAGATGTAATTGAGTGAGTGGATGTTTGTGCTGTTATTACAGTCTGTATTGCTATAGTTTCGTGTGTGGGGGATGTAGGTGGGTGTACGTAGCATATACAGGTTTGTGGGGCTTGCATTTCTACATATTCCATATATGTGTGTGGGCTCCTTCCCTAATTAAAGACCTATCAGTTAGTAGACTTTTGTTACAGGCATATACATTGGGCCGTTGTTAATTGGTTTCTATATAGTATGCAGGTGAGGTTGATACTTCCATACCTCCGGAAATACAGTGATATATAAAGGAATGTTACAAAATGACAGCTGTCCCATGTATTTCTGTCCCAGATATTTGCACTCATTGCAGTTGTGTTGGTAACTGAACCTCTTTGACATGGGTTGCCACCTTTTCAAATGGCCATAGTGGGACATTTGCGGGACACACATCAGTGTTTACAGGCCGACACATACCCACGGTCAGTACACAGGATAGCACATACTTTTATCCTAAATACATACGTATTCTTGTAGGACTTTGGCTACTTATCATATTTAGAACATAAAAATTGGTGTGAGAGAGTGGCGCAAAGCACAAGTAACAAAAGAAAACCACTCTGCAGCCAATATCCTACAACCACGCCAACTGTAGTGAAAAAAATGTTTTAATAAAACACACAAAGCCACAAATCCACAAACAGTACTCCTAGGTCAAGCACTTTCATCAATAGACTTCATCAGAACAGTTAAAAATTTATAAACCAGCCTGGTTTGCAACATTTTTTTCACTACAGTTGGCGTGGTTGTAGGATATTGGCTGCAGAGTGGTTTTCTTTTGCTACTTATCATATTTCATGTATCATTTACGTTTCTTACATACAGGCATAACTATTTAATGCAACTATTACATAATATATGGGACATAATTATGTCCTACAATCTCAGACATTTGCCCTTTTTAATGTTTTATGTCAGGACACAACTGCCCAGGGAGGGGCTGTCCCCCCTGATGTGGGACAGGTGGTAACCGTATGCCTACGGCTAGCTATAACCACACCTACCGTAATGATCTACCTCCAAGTTAGCACTAACAGACACATGATGCAGACACACACACATTACAGTAACACGGAAACTTACACGGCACCCTCAACACACACATACACAGACTACAGCAATCACAAACACAGTTGAACACAGTACCTACATGGACCGCAACACCGGCAGTGGTAACTAAATGTCCCTTCATATCGTGATAATATTACTTGCGGTTCTAGTGTTCCGGTACTGTGTTCTTTTGGTCTTTCAGCCTCGTGGTTACGCATGTTGGTATGTGACATATTCCATAGTTGGCAGTATCCTATTTATTTGTACCTCCATGGTTGTGTACATGTCATTGACCTATCTATATATTTACAGATATCGGTGACTCCGTATATATCAACATATATCTCTCTATCACCCTTTCTATCTGTATTTTATATATATATATATATATATATATATATCTGACAGAGAGAGCGACAGGCAGAATACACCTTTCATTGTGTACATGTCGGTGTATACTGTTTCCTGGACTCCGCACATTTGTGTTTGAACCTGTCACATTACACACCTGCCGTAGGTACATCTTGGCTAACATAGTGTTAGGTGATTGTGTACATGATTACGTGTTCTACTCCTGGCAGTGGTCATTTTACCCTTCAGAGCAGGCACTATTAGTACAGGGGTGAATAATGCTGGTTTCACCTGTTCTGGACATCACTGATCATGATCTGCGTGATATTCAGAGAAGCATAGCCCTTTTTTGCGCATATCCGTATAGTCATATTTAAACTACACTTACCAGCACTGGGCAACGCATATTCCCGCTAACGTGTGCTAAACATGATCTGCTGACCTGCATCCGACATGCATTGTTCGTGCCTTTGGGATTACGTTACATCCCTTGCAGGACGTGGGACCAGGAATATGCATGACGGTCACTGCATTTACCAATTGGGCATCCGGGATTTGTATACATGTTATGGCATTTTGTATGTTGGGCTATACTACGGCTGTTACTCCATACTGCAATCACATGGGTAACTCAGTTAGTTTACATATAGATGAATCCTATTAATGGTATGTCCATGTGATGTGTAATGGATGTGCTCCAGCAGTGGGTATGTATATCACAGTGAGACACACACTATAATGTGCTACACCTTCAAACGATCGTAGGTGGAGCATGCTGGGGTGACAAATACCTGTCATGGGTACACCCCATGCCTTGACACGACATCCATGATTACATTATGTGGAGCCCCTCATTAACGCACCATGGAATCGATGCAGAGTGTGTGGGGAACAGTGATTACACACATGGGATCCCGCAATTGCCTCTGCTCCACTGAGCGACAGTTGGTTACTCGATGTTGTGGTGACAGCAGACACTGTTTGCCTCGATTGATGTATGGCCTCTGACAATCAGGCGTGTACCTACTGATGTACCTGGGAACCTATACACACAGTACCAACATATGCTGATAGGTGCGTGTACTGTTCAGGTGTTGACATTCCTTGTTCCAATAGCTGTTGTGTGTACAATGGTTGAGGGCTGCCTATGTAGGATTCACACAGTAGCCCACCTATACATTACAATTTACAGGTGGTCGTGTGTGTGTGTGCCATCCATTTTACTGTGTGCGCAGGTGGAGAGGTGTGTCAGTCCGTAGGGGCCAACACTGTCAGAGTATGTGCTATATGTTCCCTCTTTGCCAAGGCATAGGCATATTGGGCACACCTCCGTCTGCCTACTGGGGCTGGTACAGGGTGTTCGTGGTCTGAATCCCTCTGTGCCTGTGATGGCCTTGGCAATTGTGGTGGGCTATGAGGGCCTTCATCATTTTGTCCCTGCTGCAGCTGTTTCCACAGGATCATATTATGTAGCATGGCACATACTTGAAGATGTGGGCACACGTGCCTGGAGAGTACTGCAAGGCTCCACCAGATATGTCCAAGCAACGGAACCGTGATTTCAGCATCCCGAACACACACTCTATGATGATTCTGGTTTGTGCATGTGCCTCATTACGGCGTTCTTGTATGGGTGTGTGTGCATTTCTGATGGGAGTCATCATCCACGGCTCCAGTGCATAGCCAGCATCCCCCACAAGGTGGCCATGTGGGATGTCCCCCCTGACAAATGCCTGATACAGCTGTGAGGCATGCCAGCTATGGGAGTCATGGTAGCTTCCAGGGCTGCCAGCACACACATCCATGATAATGCCCTGGGCATTGCACACGACCTAGCAGTTGATGGAGTGGAATCCCTTGTGGTTTATGTAGCGCCTACCATGCTCACCGGGTGGTGACTTGATATGTATGTGCATGCAGTCTATCACACCCAGTACCTCCAGGTAGTGTGCCACATGGTGGAAGTGATGCATATTGCTGGACAACTCCTCCTGCATTCGGGGGAAGTATATATGCTCATTGGCATGTGGTAATATGGCATCCAGGAATTGGTGTAGTAACCTGGATGCTGATGCCTGTGAGATCCCCATTATATCTCCAGTTGGCCTTTGAAAGGTACCTGTGGCTAGTATTTGCAAGCTTACACATACCTTCATGTCCACTGGGATGGGTCCCCCTCTGTTGTTTCTGGATCTCAGGCGTGGTCGGCACAGCTCAACTATTTGCTGTAAGATGTCCCTGTCCACCCTGTAACGCTCTACTATCTCCAGATCATGTAGCCCCTGGTAGGTTACCCTTGGTCTGAACACTCTTCTCCTCCTCCGGGGCCTGTGGTGGTTGTCAGCATCATCCTCCACAACACCGTCAGTCTCTGACACATGGTGATGAATCACAGCTATGGCAGCTCCCAACGTGTACATTTTAAAAGTTCCCCGTATGTTTACACCTATGGTGCAGTGTTTGGGAATACACAGGTGTGTGTGGGGTGCTTTCACACTTTATACTATTGTGCTGTGAACACCGATGATGTCATAGGGTGTGTATGTATGATCGTAGCTACAGGGTATCTTATGTGTTTTATGACAGGAACTACTATTGTGGTGCCTTTGGTGTTGAATTACATTTGGCTGCCATGGATTACCTCTTTCTCTTCCCTTTACATTTCTTCACGTTTCACCTACCATTTTCTGGCATGCATCCAGCAGCCTGCTTTCATTTGTACTTTCCTAGACCTGGCTTATCTTGCGTAATGTGTTCTATTGCCGGTCTACTGCAAGTTTGCTTTGCTCTGCTATGACAGTTCTCCTTTCTTTGCAATCCGACACCTCTCCTATCCTGTTTTGCAGGTTTCTGCGAGCAGACTTGTCAGCTGCCATCGATTGCCCGCTGTAAGTTAAATAGGTGTTAATTGCTCAGTTGTACTCCAATTTACCCTACTGCGACATTTCCTTATTTTCTTCCCCTGACCTTCCTGTTTGTGCTATGGTGTGCGGCCCGTGCAACCACTTACCGGGTTTTGGGCACGTTTTCATCCCCGTACACATGCGCTTTCGGGCACCATATGTGCTCTCAGCTAAACTAAGCTATACCTACCTCCCCACCCCTGTCCTGCGGTTTTGCTTAGCAACAGCCAGGCCAGATTTGCATTGCTCCAATGTGCTTACAGCTACAGTGGCACACCCCACTGCTGATGTCATGTATACCTCTGAGCCACTCCTCGGTGTTGTAGCGCTGTTCACCTCTAAACTAATTATTGGGTTCATGAACGTATCATCAGAACTGTTAAAGTGTGACTAGTTAGGAGGGAGATTGAAAGGCCTGACTAAATTATAAAGACCTAAGTATGCTTATTTAACGTGGAATGCAAAAAGCAGATAGGAGATGTACCATCATGAAGATACAGCATCAGTCTGGCTTTAAATTATGACAGGATTTCACTGATTCTGACATTTCCAAGCATGGCATTCAAATTATTGAAATAAATGCCAAGAAAGCCTGGCCAAGTAGACTAGTGAGCTCATTACTCTTGGGATAATTAGGTCCTAATTAGACTGAGATGGAAGAAAGTATGGCGAAAGCGTAGGGCATAATGTCAAAAGAAAGCGAGGGAAATATTCAGATTTTAGCATTTTAAATATAGGAGTTGGGAGAAAAAAGACTAGATTGCTTCTTCATACAGAACCAATCAGCCTTACATAATGTGGTACAGTCACGTTAAGGAAAAAAAAAGGATAAATTTGCAAATTCCACTGGGAAGGATGGGAAGGTCATATATATTTGTTGGAGCTGTATGATAAGAGCGAGAGGCCACACTGTAGTTGTGACTATAGAATTTCCTTGCCAAGACCTGCTCTGGCTACTGAGGAAAGGTTTCTTGAAAGTGTGTGACCTCTCAACAGAGTCCAATTATTTTATGTTTCTGGTGATCAATGCATATTGACTTAGTGTGTAGGATTTAAAAGCTGGAACAACCTTGATGTGGCTGCCTTGAAAAGACAGAAAGGAATTGAGGAAGGAAAATATTTATGTCAAGTTGACAGGATGAAGACCCATTTTATTTAGTTTGCAATTTTTTTTTTTTGTTATTTTTTTTTTATTCAATTAGATGCTGAGATTTTGAAAATGCTTATGAAGGTCACATTGCATGTAAGGAGAGAAGCAGAAGAGAGGTTCTCAGGGTCATCAGCTTATACTAAGCCAGATGTATGTCAACCACTGTAGGCTTAGCCAATGTACCATAGAAGAAGAACCCTTAAAGATGAGGCAGTAGTTCAGAACATGATAGCTGGAGGTAGAGCTAATTTGGGAGATATAAATATGACATTATTACTATGGATTAAGAGATACAGAAGAGATCCAACGAATGGCTATAAAAGGAAGGGAAAGAGAAGCTATGTTAGCTATGACCAAAATCAGATAACTGTTCTGAAAGACTGTAATTTCAGGGGCCAAGGAAGTTAACAATGAAGACATTAAGAAGCAGCATGCTAGTAATTGTGGAAAGATTTGATGAAAGGGTTTTTCAAACTCAGTGGAGGCTACAGGTAGAGGGTAGAAAGAAGTAGCAGTGCTTTCTGATGTTGTGGATTGCAAATTCAACTATAAGCAAGTTTGGACCAAAATGTTGACAGGAAGAGAAGAAGCAATCAGAAAACAAGAGCAACAATTTAAAAGTGTTGACAGCAGCTACCGCCATTTTTGTCATTAGGATTATTCTTATAAAGTAGGTTATAGTTAGAGTTTGGGAGGTGGAAAAGTAGACCGTTGTGTCAGTAAATGCTATAAATGAAGGTAGTCAGAAGAAGACAGAGGTGGTATTCTCACAGAGAGAATGCTACTAACAATGTCTGTGTTAAGTGCAAGAGAAGAGAAAAATAAAGCAATGGAAGAAGGGAATAGAATGTTATTAAGGTGTGGAGAAACAGGACAAAAATGGTGTGGGAAATGAAATAAATCAAAGACAATAGAATATTAACTGGTGTATAAATGTAATGTGGAATGGATGAGTAATATGATATTCCTATTATAAGTATAGTGAAAGAGAAAAAGAGAGTGTGATAATGATGCCACAGTGAATAAGCTGTCATACAAGTGCTTGGAAGAGGTAGATTGATAAAGATTGTAAGTTGGTATTGAAAACCTAGGACTAAGGGTGAGTTAAGGATGACATGGTATAGATAAGAGCATAGGGTGGCGGCAGCAGCTTGTAATTACACAGAATTAAGATGACACCAAAATCTGTGAACTGAGTTGAAGAAAGAGGATTGTGAAAAATGGAGAGTTATTAGTCAGGAATTAAAGACAGAGATAGATGAAAGAATGAAAGTGAACAGAACTGTTGATGCTAGAAATTTGTCAGTAAGTATACATAATTAAACTACCACCAAACTCAGTGACTTGGACTGGGAAAAAAATAATAATTGTTAAACTAGGACTGGAAGCAGGATGAGGCAGTAAAAATTACTATTAAACTGTCCTGTGAAAGGTAAGTGTGCACATAGGAGCAGTAAAAATATATATATTGGTTAATGGGAGTGTGAAGGGGGCATGAGACTACTACATAAATATGTATGTATGTATGTACTGAAATGGTAGTGAAAGGGTTATGATATATGTGTTTTCTGCTAATGAGGGAAGGTTTATAAGAAAGTAGTTATGAGTTAGTATAAGTTCTGATGACAACATTAGGAAACAAATTCTGGAGAACAGGGCAGGCAGAGTCTGGACTTAAAGTAAATGTAAGCACTAACAATGGGATTGAAACAGATAATTCCAGACAGTGTTAGGGTACAAGGGGAAATAAAGTAATGCATAACTTCTAAACATATCTCTTGCAGTAGGGCCAAGTGGAAATTATTGAATGAGTACAAAGAAAGGGTCAACAGATATTAACACATAACAGTGGTTGAGGCACTTTAGGAGTGATACCAAAAACTGAGGCTAAGTCTAATGCTATGGATGGGATGGAAGTCTGTGTATGGAAGTAAGTGAGGGGCATCCCTGCACTTAGCACCCAACGATCAAAAGCCAGTCTGGATACCTATGTGCAGGTTGCGGGTCAAAAATTGTGTGGCTGGGTCCCAGTAGATGAATCATGTCAGAATAAAAGAAACTTTAATTCTGGTAGCCCAGATGTGACCAGTGTTAAAAAATGGTTCTCCACATTATAGACAGTATAACAGGTAATCAATAGGAGTGAGATTAAGTGGTCTTAAAAAGAAAAGTAATCAGAATGAATGCTCTCTGTAC
Organism: Protopterus annectens; assembly: GCF_019279795.1. Classification (NCBI taxonomy): domain Eukaryota; kingdom Metazoa; phylum Chordata; order Ceratodontiformes; family Protopteridae; genus Protopterus; species Protopterus annectens. Next base: position 1,398,670,231 of record NC_056731.1, read on the forward strand.
TAAAATAACAACTAATCTTATCCAGTTCCATGGCACAGAGGAATAAAGCCCTTATTGTTCCCTAGACAACCCATGCTCAACTAGCATCACAGGTGCTGGAGGGCTAGGTTGGGGAATGATGGGAGTGAGCAGGTGGCATCAATTCACACATCCATGTGGGGTGGAAGCCTAGGCTCGCTGGAATTGCAACATTAAAATGCTGGCGAGCCCCATGCTGCAAATGGTATACTGGTATACTACTTGGTTATGTGGTTGCTCATGTGCAGAAAATTCCTGGAGGCAGGAATTGTGCTGTTCGCAAGGCTGCTACTTTGTGGTGGTCATTAGGACATACTCTCCAGCCATGGTATGATGGTGCAACATAATCCTCAATCTCCGCAACAGCCCTGAACATGGGTTGAGTTGAGCCTGGGGAGGTTAAGGTGGGTCTAGTAGTTAATGAGGAGATGAGCTGGTCACAGTAGATTGTCAGTGGCAGTGAGATAAAAAAAAGATGTCAACCAATCTTGTTCACAGTCCTAGGGCACGGGATACAAGACAGGACAAGTTCATCAAAATACAGCCAGCATTCAAAATGATGAGCAGCAGCATGTAAATTAGTGAAAACAATACTCACAGCAATAATTATTTAAACTACTTACTGTATGGTTCAAGTAGGCACAACCAACATTGCAGAGTCTAAAGGTGTTTGTTGCAAAGTTTCTTCATTTTCTACAACATATCTACTAAAGTTCTTTTGGGGGGTTAGAATCATCGCTCTCAACTGTCCAGATTTTTGTAGAATGTCCAGATATTTACTTAAAATTTTCATCTGAGCCTCATAAAATTTGTGATCTTCTGGCAAATCATGTCAATAAATAATGACAGACATTTGAGTTTCAGGCTTCATTTCCTTTAGAAAATGCAGGTTAATGCAAAACCTGTTATTCTAGCAACTTTCTAAGTTTATAAGAGCAATATTTAAAATCTGTCCCTATTTTTGGTCCTTTACCCCCCTCTAATTTTTCGGTCTGCCCAGATTTCTGGTGTTAAGAGGTTCAGAGGTATGGTTGGGAGGAAGGGCTACCAGAACAAATCGGTGCCTGGGTAAAAAAAAAAAGACAAGGATACAGTAAGAAACAGACAGGTATTTAATAACATATAATATATGATCTAAACTAGTGATTCCAAACAAAGCGCATAAAAGCTCTAAACAGCCACAGTGCTGAATAATTTCATCTTGAGCATATGTAAACATAGAGTGACTGGTGGGAAGAGAGCAAGCTGGTTGATACTGAATGCAGAAAGGCTAAATATATGACAGATGAATTTGTGCTATTGTTTACTGCTTTTAAAACTGAATGTAAAGGTCATAATAATTGCTAGGGTTATAAGGCAGATAAAAGGATAACACAGTACACATTGACAGAAAAGAAGAAATATAGTAAATACTGAGCAAATTATGCAAGTAATCAGGGAAAAACACAACACACAAAAGCATAGTTTATGTTCAAGAATGCTTTGTATGTATAAATTAATATAATATCTACATTAATTAGTTAAGCAGTCATGCTAGGCATAATGGGACTGAATTAATACATGTCACAGAACCAGAGCAATCAGAAACTGATGATGTTTGCTGAGACAATAATAGTTACAGCAGAGAAGACATTTCCATCTGATATCCCTTTGCACAGTGCTGTTCCAGTACAACAATGGTGGCAACAAAAACAACAGCCAGTATTATGTCATACAGGGATAAAGTCCTGACTATGGCCTGTTAACCCAGGTGTGATTGGTGTCTCTGATATCTGAGGTGCTGGGAGGAAAGGATGGGAGTATGCATTTGGGGTAAAGTGGGCATACCCAGGTGCACCTCATGGTTGATCAGTTGTAAAGACTGAGGATGCACAGGAAGGGCATTGTCTTGAAGGAAAAAGGTTAAGGACATTGACTGGGTCACCATAGAGGGTGAATGACACACCAGCATGTCCCCACTCCATGTCCATATGTGGACCTCTGCAGTTGCAAGCAGGGAAGGGGAAGTTAGGGCATAAAAGACACACCTCAGCAGCAATATGATGCTTCCCCAAGTGCCTCAATCTCCTCAACAGCTTCTGTCCCTGAGCATGGGTTAGAGTAATTCCAGAACAGGAAGGAGGGCCTGGAAGACCTCACTGATGAGGACAGGTTGGAGGTCAGCTGTGAAAAACACAATAAAAAAAGCACTGTGTGTCCAAAGAAGCCAATCACATCTCAACCAATCAGTAAATATTAGAGTAGTATAGGGCTGAATAGGTCAAGGTGGCCACAACAGTAGTAATGTGATGTTAAAAGAGCACATGTCACATGCAGTTCACACAGCTTATCTATTTCTCCTTAGAGACCAAGGTATTTACATGTGTGAAGAAGATAATGGCTTGATCCAAAGACTGACATAAAGCAGATTTTAAAATTCTACAAACAATAGCATTCAAGTGATGAAAATCTTACTGAATAACATGTAACAGAAATAGTCTCTTTACTTCTATACCCCCTACATACCTCTCAACCTCTTAGAGAAAAAAGTCTGGACAAAGCCATAAATAAAAGTAGGACAAAGGCCCAAAAATAGGGACAACTTTTAAATATTATTCCTACAAGCTTAGAAAATGGATAGAATAACAGCTCTTGCATTGGCATTAATTTTCTGAACGGTATGAAGTCTGAAACTCAAATGTCAATTTTCTAACTTCAGTCTTTTATGATTTGCCACTGATTTGCCAACCCCCCCCACACACACACACACACAATTTTATGAAAAACGGATCAAAAATATGAGGCAAAAATCTTTACATTCTGCAAAATCTGTACAGTTGAGTGGTATGACCCCCCCCCCCCGTTCTGCAAATAGATAAACAGAGTTATGACAGCTCTAAAGGATGCATACAGTTGAGGAAGCATGCCAATGGCCAAATATAAGGCCATTGGCATTTATAAATGTTTAAAATTATTAAAATCTAACTTTTTTTCCCCAATCTCCGATGTTTAAGCATAGCGCAGCACAGCGCAAACGTGCGGTACTTTAAAAAATAAGAAAATAATTTAAAAAGAGCCAAAAATAGCCATTTGCACTAAAAAGCTTATCCTGCCATGCAGGTGAATGGCAGGCTGAAGACAACATGGCCATTGAGTAGTGGTTGCTAAGGGGGGGGGGAGCTCAGTGTGAGAGATATAACCAAGCATTAGTAGGCAATCCTATGCAAATGAGAATAAGGATAGTGAATCCCAATTTTCCCCAGCATGTGAGCCATGTCCCAAGAGTGTAAGTGTAGGAATAGGGGAATAGTAGAGTAGAGTATAGGTAACATCATGAGGGGTGCGTGTCAGAAAGGCTGTAATCTTATTGGAGCATAGTGTCTTGTGTTTGCCCTGAGTTGCTCAGGATTGCAAGAGGCGTGTCTACAGTTGTACTTTTTGAAAACCAGAAACCAAAAGCGTATGCCGTGAATATATCTGAAATTTCTTGCAAACGTGCACACAGCGTGTGCACACGTGTGCGCTCATGTGCGAGCATGTGCGTTTGTTTGCGTGGCGCTGCCCTGGGTAGAAACAGAAAGGGAAAAGGAAGGAAAAGAAGTAGTAGGAAGTTAACCAAGGAGAACTAGCAGAGCTGCCAGGTGAAATATATCAGAATCAGCCAATTACACAGGCAACAGACTAGCCCAGCCCAGCCCAGCACTTTAAACTCTGCAAACAGCAGTCTCCCCTGTTTTTTCCCAAGAACTCTGCAACACTGCAGTATACAAAGAGTGAAAACTTAAAAAGCTTAAGTCAGACAAAATTTTAGGGACTGTTCTTGCTATCATAAACCAACATGTGCAAGGTACTAAGGGTGGTGATGTTGTGAATGCTGCTGAGCAACCCACAGTGAGGAGATGGAGAAGAGTGTACAGACACAGGGTAAACTACCAGGGGCTACATGAGCTGGAGATAGTGGAGCACTATAGGGTGGACAGAAACCTCCTGCAGCAAATTGTTGAGCTGTGCCAGCCATGCCTCACACACAGAACCAACAGAGGGGAACCCATCCCAGTGGGTACCAAGGAATGTGTTAGCCTAAGAATACTAGCTACAGGGACCTTCCAGAGACCAACTGGTGATATGATAGGGATTTCACAGGCATCAGCATCCAGGGTACTGCACCAGTTCCTGGATGCCATGTCAGCACATGTCGGTGAGCATGTATATTTCCCCAATTCCCATGAGGCATTGGCCAGCAATATGCATCTTTTCCACCAAATAGCAGAATACCCTGAAGTAGTGGGTGTAATAGACTGCATGCACATACACATCAAAGCACCACCCAGTGAGCGGAGTAAGGTCTACATCAACTGCAAGGGCTACCCCTCCATCAACTGCCAGGTCATGTGCGATGCCCAGGGCATAATAATGAATGTGTGTGCTGGTTGCCTGGAAGCTATCATGATTCTCCCATCTGGTATCTGATGCAGCTGTACCAGAGATTTGCCAATGTGGACATCCCTGATGGTCACCTAGTGAGGGATGCTGGATACGCACTGGCGCCGTGGCTGATGACACCCATCAGAAATGCACACACACCCGAACAAGAACTCCATAATGAGGCACACGCACAAACAAGAAACATTATTGAGCGTGTGTTTGGGATGCTCAAGTCATGGTTCCGGTGCCTGGACACATCTGATGGAGCCTTGCAGTACTCACCAACTACATGTACCCAAATTGTCATGGTATGTGCCATGCTACACAATATGATCCTGTGAAAACAGCTGTAGCAGGAACAGCAATGGGGCAGACCCAAACAGCCCCCCACCATTGCCAAGGCCTGCACAGGCCCAGCGTGACTCAGAGGAGGAACAACCTGAGCCTGCCCCAGTAGGCAGAAGGAGGCGTGCCCAGTATGCCCTGGCCTTGGCAAAGAGGCAACGCATAGCACATACACTGACTCAGTAGGAACCCTGGAAATGACACCTCTCTCTGACTAGCACATACAGTAAAAGGGATGAGTAACTTGACACTACCTGTTTTCAAACATGTATAGGGAGTGTACTATGTGCATCAGACATAGGCAGCCCTGCAGCACCACCTGAGGCATGAGTGCCCTATTTTAAGCAACATAAAGCACTGCTATGCACATTTTACCAGTATTACGCATATTTAAATACAATTGCGCGTAGCTGCGCACCGTGCTAACCAGTGCAACACCGGGCAATGTTGAGCAATGTTGGGCAATGTTGGGCAAAGTTGAGCAAAGTCAGGTAAATACGCTCACACTTGCTTTACTGTTCCTTAAGCAGTCTGGTCTGCCCAGCAGGAAAATAAAAAGAAGTGACAGGGCTCAAACTCAGGATACTGTGCACTATAGTCACAGTACTGAACCACTAAGCCATGACAGCATTTCACTGGCACAGATACAACTTAACTCACTCACACATACCAGTTGGGGGGGGTCACATACCTAACAGTCACAGCCAGCAGGGCAAATGTAGACAAACGCAAATACAAACAAATGCTGTATCATGCCCTCTGAAGAGGCATATGAGCAACCTCCCCCCAGGCCTATGCAGACAGATAACAGCAGGCCAGGCAGTGTGATGTGGGTTGAGTAGGCTATGAAGCCACAAACTAATATGCATGTAATTGGAAGCTAAGGTCTGTAGTACAGTGGTATGCCTCAAGCCAGTATGATAGGCAACAGTACAGACTGAAATAGCATACCTGACATAGCAGTGCAGGCTTAGCAAATGTGTATAAGTGTCAGGTGAATCCTCATCCTATGTACACCCACAGTAACAATCAGGTGTGCCCCCCCCCCGAGTAGAAATGTACAAATAATAGCTGTCCCCACTGTATGTAGAAATGTTGATAAGTCTATGCAAAGTGACTCCTGGAAGCCCTGCAGGCACACCGTGCTTCCTGTCGATGTACAACACAAAGGTGAACCCTGAAGTAAAAACCAACTTGATTTTCACACACATATAGTAATATGCTCATACTGAGCATGCTCATACACAAACACATTTAGCAAATTTCAGTCAGCAACATACTGAAAGGTCATAGTGGGCATGCTCACACACTTAGGCCATGTCTGAGTACAGCAGTGGGCCACACATATCTGGCAATTGCAGTTCTTACTCCAGACACTTGTCACTATTCACCAATCCTTCCTTGTGCACACACTGATATGAAAACAGACCCATATAATATATTGGACACCTGTCATAATCAAACTATGTACTCCAAGTACTTAAGTTGTTCAAAGAAAGGGAAAAACCAAAGAAGGTCAATAAATCTCCAATCAGTATCATCAAGAGACAATGAGCACTCCTAACATTATCCAAGCCATGGTCAAAGAGTCCATAGAGAACCATGAAGCTGTCTTTCGCTATGTCATAAATATCAATGTAAACTCATATGTGTTCTGAGTCAGTGCAAACTGTAAATGAATACATGTACATGACTGACATTGCCAACATCTTGTCAGACAGGTTCATACATATTTACCCCCTTCTCACTGACAAAAGGGCCCATTATCATACCTGGAGATTGTGAAAACCCAGAAATCACATATACAATGGTTAAACACCTCTTTCCAAACCTAAAAACATGGCATGTATGGGATAACATGGTTTCCCTGGCTGTGTCATATGTGAACTTCAAAACAAACAGACCCTGCACCTGTACAGTCTGTTGAGACTCACCGTCTGTACAGGATATGAAACTGTTGAAAGGGTTACAGTAATGTTTGGCACACTCCACAAGTGTTGGTGCACAACAGACCATGGGAACTATTGTCTTATAAGCCTAATAAGCCTGATGTGCAAGGCCATGGAGTCCATCATTATGGAACTCATAAACAGAGCTATTGAGAGCCTACAAACACCCAACCCTACCCATTTTGGTTTGGTCAAGGGCAGATCATGGTTCCTAAACCTGCTAGACAGTTTTCAAGGCAGTCACCCAGGACATACATCAATGAAATGAGCTACACATGGCCTACATAGACCTTGAAAAGCCCTTTTACAACATCCCACACACATGTCGTATCCACAAAATCTACAACCTGTACATAAACACGTATGTCATCTGATGGATTGCCAACTGGGGCACAGACAGATCCCACAAGGTAAGAATTGTAGTCTCCTGTTCAAGCTGGTAACAACTGCTGTCCCCCATGGCTCAGTCCTGGGACCTTTCCTGTCTGGTGTATACTTTTCAGAAATACAGTCAAACACACGAGGGCTATGTTTAGCAAGGCTTGTGGATGACTGCAAAAAGGTTGTCATAATCAATGTTTGGGACAACAGAGACATCCTTAAAAAGGGTCTCAGACAGATGTGGTGTCAAACATATGGGCTTGAGCTACAGTCATACAAATACCACATAGGTGCCAACACACTAAATATGAAGGTAATAATAAGGGATCTATGTATACACGTGGATAGTCATCACTACTTCCAGAAACACATTCATAAAGTGGTTAGAAAATCATGCTATATGTTCACACAAACTGCCAAGGTCTTTGCATGTAGGTCAAAGGAGGTTCCCTCTACGCATCAGTCATCAGACCCATCATAGAGTACCACAACACACTTGCGATGAATTTGACTAGGCACCTTCAGCAGCTGGAAAGACCACTAATGTACCTCAACAAGAGCATTACTGGCCTCATACATTTGCCCCATCTAACACGACTGAATTTAACTCTACCTTTATTCTGTTGCATACTTTCTACTCAAGTGATCTCTGCCCAATGAACAGGTCGATGTCCAATGCAGAACTGATGTACATGTGCTATCTAAAGTAACCCCAAGCTCACTGTACTACATGCTCTAGGGATATCATCATCACAACAATAAATAGAACATGTTGGAGGGATACATTACTAACTCACAGACTTCCCTTTCTTTGGAACAGGCTCCCTCCCAACCTACATTAAGCTGAGTCCCTCACTGACAGTCTTCCAGAGGAGCCTTGATGAGTGTATGTGAAACTGAACTGTCACACCATGGATCACTTCATCAGCTCTACTACCCAGAGGCCTAGGGAACTAACTCCATGGGTGGTGATAGCTGCACACTCTGGCCACACTAATATATGCCTTCAGGCAGATAACCTATTACCTACCTATGTACCTATATATATATATATATATATATATATATATATATATATATATGTAGGGGGAACACAATATAATAAGCCAAAGATGGATGGGCAGAGATGTGTGTAAGAGGGGGACCATGACAGGGAGTCATCCAGGACTGTCCCACCCAGCACACATCCCAATGGCACAAAATACATGAGGTGCACATTTCACCCAGTGTACATAACAGCCACCAGTATCTGTAAGCATTACAGTGTATGTGGTCCATGTGCCTGCTGTACAACATGACGGTTCAATGAAGTACACATCTACTGTCTGTAGACATGTACCTGTCACATAGTCTACTACATACCTATGAACCTATCTTCAATAAGGCATATGTTAGCCTAGGCACGTTGTACAGCTTTCACCACCCCATTGGGTAGTCTCCCAAGCCCTCATTCTAATAGTTAGTACCCTAAGCCCCTTTCTAGTGGGGCTGCTGATGTGATGCCTGGTGTGAATATTCTGTTTCCCATCCACTCATCAAGGTTCCTATTGAAGAGTGTCAGCGAGGGGCTCTGTCTGATGTACATTGGGAATCTGTTCCACAGTAAGGCAAGTGTCTGGGATGGTACTCTATCCCACAAGCATGTTGTATTCATTGTTGTGATGAGGTCTATATCCCGGGAGTGTGTAGGGCGACTCAGTTTTGTTATCTGCAGATGGAGCATGCTCAGAAGTTATGTGTTGGACATGGCTCTGTATGTTAGGCAGAGTGTGCCTCTGTGTAGGCGGTATGCAACGAAGAACAGATTTAGTTTTACCAGTTATGTTGCATAACACAGAAAATACGAACAAAGTGCACTAACAACGAGAAATGTAGTAATCTCCAAATGAAACTTGTAGAAGTCACCAAATCAATCCAAGCAAGTAAAAGCCAAGAACACTTTAATGAATTATTGGCTTTTACTTGCTTGGATTGATTTGGTGACTTCTACAAGTTTCATTTGGAGATTACTACATTTCTTGTTGTTAGTGCACTTTGTTCGTATTTTCTTAGTTACTTGTGGCACTTGATTGGATGTTGCATAACACAACTGTTTGAGGCCAGTAATCCTCTTGGTGAGGTACCTCTGTGGTCTCTGCAGCTGCTGGATATGCGTAGTCAAGTACATCCAAAATGGTGCATTGTGCTCAATGATGGGTCTGATGACTTAAGAGTAGAGAGCCACCACTACCTCTTCGGATTCTGATGCAAACCCTTTGTTGATTAGGTGGTCCACATAGGATTTCCCAATCACTTTGGCAACATGGTTGTCAAAGGAAAGATGACTATCTACTTGTGTCCCCAGATCCCTTATTACCTTGTCAGTTTTAAGGGGGTAACACCTATGTGGTAGTTTGTGTGTACTTTGTTTTCACCAAAGGGGATCACTATGCATTCCTCCACATTGAGCCATGATTCTGACACCACACATCTGTCTCATAGAGTCCCTTCCAGAGAATATTTGTGTCATCCGGGGAATCTATTATGGCAAGCACTTTACAGTTCCCAGCAAACTTAGTCAACCACAGCCCTCCTGTGTTGGCATGTACATTTGAGAAGTCTATACCAAACAGGAGGGTCCCCAGGACTGAACCCTGGGGGACACCAGTTGTTACCGATGTAGAGTCTGACATGTAGCTAGCAACTCTTAATTTGAGGGATCTATCTGTGAGCCAGTTTGCAATCCATCTTGTGATGTATGGATTCATGCCCAGGTTGGTGAGTTCATCTATGAAACCTGACTGGGGAATGGTGTCAAAGGCTGTAGTGAGGTATAGGTAGGCTGTGTTGAGTTCATTTCAATCATCTGTAGCCTGGATAACGGTCTCAAAGAAATCCACCCAGTTCAGGAGGCATGATCTGCATATGATGAAGCCAAACTGGGTGTGCTTAACTGTGTGAAGGTTCACAATCTCTTTATTGTTGACTTCCGTTATGATTGGCTCCATTGGCTTAAAGATCAGACTTGTCAGGCTCATAGAGCATGAATGCCAAGGGTTTTTTATGCCCCCCCCCCCCCTGTAAAGTGTGAAGAACATTTCTGTGCAACATTCTATGGGTACATATCCTGTACAGAGCATGTAGAGAGAGGTGTAGGTATCCTTGATGAATATGGATACATCCCCACCCTATGTGCTATGATCTAGGTCCTGATGCTGGAAGGTATGGAAAGAGTAGTATCCTGGTAGTGCTGGTGTGCTCTGTGGAGACTTGAACTAGGTTTCTGTTACTGCACAGATATCAATATTCTCCATACTGAGATGTGCCTCGAGTATGTGCATCTGGAGGCTGAGACTTCTGGCAATGAGTAGAATTTAGCTAACTTTGTGGTTATTTGTGTAGGTTATGGGGTTTGGTTTGTCTTGAGTGACCGGTGTTCCACACTGGAAGTCAATGCCTCATTGGTCCCATCTGACCATATGCTAATTACCCTACATATCCACATTCTGGACCCACCCCCCATTAAGGAAACCATGTTAAAAAAATGTCTCCAAAGCCAACCTCATGCTTCTTAAGACAGAAGTGCTGAACTTCAAGACACCCTTGCAGATGGACAATACTGTTACGACTATTGAATCCTTCACAATTGCACTTTATAAGCACTTACATAAGTACATGCATCGTGCTATCCCAAACAGAACCAAGACACTATCCTCCAAGAAAAGGAAGCCAATCTGGTGGTCCCCTGCCATAAACAAACTGCACAACAGAAGGAGGAAACTGTTGCAAAAGAGGGTAAAATCCCATGAGTGTAGGAGCTCCCTGGTCAGCCTCAGGAAGAAGCTGCGATCCCTGATAAAATCCTCCAAAGCTAGTTATGTAAACAAAGTCGACACTGATTCTAAAGACAAACACAAAGCATTCTATAGCTATGTCAAGAATCTCAATGGCAACACTCATATCTGCTCTGAGTTACAGCACAAGGGCACTAAATATACAGACCCAACTGATATTGCCAACAGCCTGGCAGATAGGATCAGTGATAACTTTACCCCCCTCTCACCCATGAAAGAGCACATCTCTATACTGGAAGAATGCAAAGTTGCTATCATCATGGCTGCACAGGTAAAAACCACTCTCCAAAGCCAGGAACACAGCATCCGTGGGACCAGATTACATCCCAGGCTGTGTTCTACACGAACTACAGAACGAACTGGCACCACACCTACATACCATGTTCAATCATAGCCTCACCTCAGGCTTTGTGACTGTTGAATGGCGCATAGCGACGGTTATCCCACTACACAAGGGGGGAGCCACCACGGACCCCGGGAACTAGCACCCCATTAGCCTGATGAGCCTGGTCTGCAAGGCCATGGAACGTATCATCATGGAACTTATAAACAAAGACATTGGTAATCTCCAAACTCTGGACCACAACCATTTTGGGTTTGTATAAGGCAGATCATGTCTCCTAAATCTGATAGACTTCTTTGAAGCAGTCACCAAAGCCGTAGACAAGGGTAAAGTGGTTCACACAGCCTATCTAGATCTTGCTTTCGACACCATCCCCCACTCTGGAATTATGGATAAACCCATTAAACTAGATATAAATCCCTATGTCACAAGATGGGTTGCCAACTGGCTCACTGACAGAACCCACACTGTGAAAGTAGCAGACTCTAAGTCCGACTTTGGACCAGTGACAAGTGGAGTACCACAGGTTTCAGTCCAGGGTCCTGTCCTGTTTGGTATCTACTTCCCTGAAGTACAGGTTAACATGAAATGTCTCTGGCTAATGAAGTTCCCAGATGACTGTAAACTAGGAGCCATAAGTGAGACTACTAATGATGTGGACATCCTACAAAAGGGCCTCACTGAGACAGATGCCTGGTGTCAAAGCCATGGCCTCAAGCTCAATGCCAAAAAGTGCATTGTCATCCCCTTTGGTAAAAGCACTGTACCCATGAACTACAACATAGGCGGTAGTATACTTAGCACCAAAAATGTGATGAGACCTTGGGACACAGGTGGACAGTAGACTCTCCTTTGATAATCACATCGCCACAGTAGTCAGGATATCCTTCTACATGGCACACCTCATCACAAAAGGTGTCTCATTCTGAAAAAAAGAGGTCATTGTTCCCCTCTACTCATCACTCATTAGATCCATTATAGAGTACAATGCCCCTTTTGCTATGTACCTCACAAGACATCTACAACAACTGGAAAGCCTGCAGAAATACTTCACAAAGAGGATTAGTGGCCTCAAGTACATGCCACACACAGACTGTCTCAAAACACCCCAGCTTTACTCTGTCGCATGTCGCCTACTCAGAGGTGATCTCTGCCTAACATACAAAGCTATGTCAAACACAGAGCTGATGGACATGCTCCACTTAAAGAAATCCCAATCCCTCCAAGCATTGGCCCCAAAACCCAGACTGAAATACAAAAGGAGGGGGTGTATCCATTTCCATAAAGGATACCCACACCTCCAGGTTAGTGGCACAGCATGAGGCCTTGGAGAGCAGGCAAGTGCAACTAACATTGGGCAAAGCTGCTTATCAGATTGTAGCCTGCTACAGATCACCTACCTTGTCTCAGGACCCTCACTCAGTATTCCTGAGAACACTGGGAAAGATAAAGGTCCTACCATACACATTGATATGAGGAGATTTCAACTACCCAAACATTGACTGGGAGAATTACTCGAGTACAAAGTCCTTTGCCCAATGCTTCCTAGAGTTTATAAACTCAAACGGCCTGGAACAACTGGTCACCATGCCCACTAGAGGTGACAACATAATGGACCTGATCATCACCAACATGGGGAATCAGTGTTCCACACCAGAGGTAAACCCCTCGCTGACAATATATGATCATGAAGTAATCACACTGGACATCCACATCCTGACCCTCCCCAGTCAATGAAACCACTGTGAAAAACTTTTCAAAAGCAAACTTCACACTTCTCAAGACCGAAGTGGAAAGTTTCAAAGCCCCCTTGCTACAGGATAATGCTATCCAATCTGCAGAATCCTTTAAAAGTGCATTCTATGAGCATCTACAGGGATGTATGGATTGAGCCATCCCAATTAAAACCAAGACTCACTCCTCCAAAAAGAAGAAACCAATCTGGTGGTCCTTGCCCATAAATAAGCTATACAACAGAAGGAGGAAACTAACACATGATAGAGCAAAATTCCAAAAAGGAAAGGCATCACTGATCATTATTAGCAAGAAACTATGATCGCTCATAAAATAATCCAAGTCCAGTTTCTAAAGAAAAATTGCCAAGGAATCTAAAGACAACCACAAAGCCTTCTTTAGCTATATCAAACATTTAGGTGGCAACTCTCAGATATGCTTTCAGCTACTGCAAAATGACAAAAAATACACTGAACCAACTGACATTGCCAACATCCTGGTGGACAAGTTCAGTGCAAGCTTCACCCCCCCTCACCCCCAAAAGGGCCCGTATCCATCCCAGAAGAATGCAGAGCCCCAGACTTCATGGACATGCAGGTAAAAACAGCCCTCTCCAAAGCTAAGAACATAGCATCAATGGGACTGGATGGTGTCCCAGGCTGTGTCTTACATGAGCTCCAAAAGGAACTAAACCCTCACCTACATTCAGTGTTCAGACTCAACTTTACCACAGGCTATGCACCCAAAGAATGGCATACAGCAACAGTCATCCCGCTCCACAAAGGTGGCGCCACAACAGAACGTGGGAACTATTACCCTATAAGCCTACCCAACCTGGTCTGCAAAGCTATGGAGCAAATTATCATGAAACTCATAAACAGAAACATTGGGAACCTCCAGACACTGGACTCTACCCAATTCAGCTTTGTTAAAGGCAAATCCTGCCTCCTAAACCTAGTTGACTTCTTTGAAACAGTTACCAAGGCCATAGATGAAGGAATAGTAGTCCACACAGCCTACCTGGACCTCACTAAGGCCTTGACACCATTCCCCATTCTGGCATCATAGACAAGCTTACCAGCTTGAACATTAACCCCTATGTCATGAGATGTGTGGCCAACTGGCTCATGGATAGAACACACATGGTCAGAGTTGCGGGTGCCATGTCCAACTCTAAACCAGTCACAAGTGGCATCCTGTTCAGTATATACTTCTCTGAGGTACAGGCAAGCATGGGAGGACTATGGCTGACCAAGTTCACAGATGACTGCAAACTGGGGGACATAATCGACTCTCCAGCTGACACAGACATCCTCCAGAAGCGTCTTACAGAGACAGATACCTGGTGTCAAAACAATGGCCTCAAGCTGAATGCCAAAAAATGCATAGTTATCCCCTTTGGATAAAACAAAGGGCCCACAAATTACCACATAGGTGGTAATCCAGTAGGTACGGAAAATGTGATTAGGGACCTGGGGACCCAGGTAGATAGTAAACTCTCCTTTGATAATCACATCGCCAAAGTGTTTAGAAATTCCTTCTATGTAGGCCACCTAATGTCACCTAATGTAACCCACTTTGTCAAGTCTGATGATGTTACCATTCTACAAATATACCTGTGGAAAAGAGAGCTCCCAGTAATGTGTATAGTGTGTCATTTAAATGCGTACTGCTGTAGTATCATAATGTAGTTATGAAGGGGTTTGAATCTTGCACTTGCTGACTGTGTGTGTGTCCTCCAGATGTGTGACACTGTTGGTCAATATGGAGTGGGTTTTGCTTTTTCTAGTGTATGACATATCACAATGACAACTGTATGTGCATTACACATGTAAGGTAGCTGTGGGGCAAATACATATACATACATGTGACCTCAATTATTTCATAGGTGGGTACTCTGCTTTCTCCATGAACACATCTGTTGTCTTTGCCAGAGCATGCTGACACTTTCCAGACCTTAGGTCACTTCTGTATGCTTGTGACAAGCTTAGCCACTGCAGTGATCCCTGGGCTATGTCATCCATTTCACATCCACTCATAACGGTTTCTATTGAGTAGTGTGACTGAGGGTTTATGCTTGAGGAATATTTGAAACCTGTTCAAAAGCAAGCAAAGTCTGGCAAAGACGACTAATCATTATAGGTGTGCAACAACCTCTGTGGATCTGCATGCAAACCCTTTATTGCTTATGTGCTCCATAGAGGGATTTCCAAAACCCTTTGGTAATGTGATTATCAAAGGAGAGATGACAACACATGGCTCTATGTATACATTAGTACCTGTTCCACATTTTTGGGGCTACTACCTATGTGGTACTCTGGGGATACTTTGTTTTGTAAAAGTGGATAACTATGCTTTCTTTGGCTTATAGCTTTACAGCATGAGTTTGATACCAGGTATCTGTCTGTATGATACCCTTTTGGAGAATGTGTGTGTCATCTGGAGAATGAAGTATAGCCCACAGTATGCATTGTCATCAGACATGGGCAGACATATCCCTACTGTGTTTGCTTGTACCTAAGAAAGCTATATGTCAAACAGGAGTGGTCCCAGGACTGAGTGCAGGTGAATACCAGTTGTTACTGGCATAGAATAGTACATATGGCTGCAAATGTGACTGTGTGTCCTACATTTGTGCGTCAGTTGTCAAGCCATCATCTAACAATCGTTTATGGGCAGGCTATTGAGGTTATGTATAATACCAGAATGTGGGATGGGTATGAATTGCTGGTGAGCTATAGCTTGGCTGTGTTGACCTCCCCTCCCTCACCTATAGCCTGGCTTGAAGTCTACTAGGTGTAGGAGCCATGATCTGGCCTTTAGAGAACCTACAGTGTTTGCAGGTTCATAATGTCTCTGTTAATGAGTTCCATAATGCTGTGCTCCATAGCCTTCCAGATAACATTTGTCTGGCTTATAGGGTGAGAGTTTCCAGGACCTGTTGTAGTTCTACCCTTAATCAATTTATGTTAACATTTGCACTGGGTGTGATGAGGGTGGGCAGGTTTAAGAATAAAGTATATTAGAGTGTCAGGCCAAGTTTGAAGGTTAGTAGACCAAGCCAGATATGCAGGATTAAGTTGGTTTGTACATGTGCTGAGGAGGGATGCAGAGTATATTGTGAAATAGATGCTAAGGATGAAGCCGCCCGGTAACATGAAAAGAGGAATGCCTAAGATGAGGTTTATGGCTGTGGTGAGAGAGGACATGCAGGTGGATGGTGTGACAGCACAAGATGCAGAGGGCAGGAAGTCATGGAAACAGATGATGTACTGTGGTGACCCCTAATGGGAGCATCCAAAAGGAAGACGTAGCTCAACACTTGTGGACTGTGAACACCATTACTGTACGTCATTCCACATGTATGTAACCTGTATAGAGGCTCCATCTTTAGGTGAGTGGTGACTTCATATGTCAGCTTGTGTATGACACAGCCAGGGACACTGTCCAGTACCATTGCCACTGTGGTGTGGTCCTTGTTAAAGAGATGTTTTAACTAGAGTGTCTGTGAATCATCAGGTATTACGTTCTGCAGGTCTGGAAATGTGGCCCTTGTATAGCAACAGGGTGGTGAAAACTGCATTCAAACTGTCTGACAAGGAATTGGTAATGTCAGTCAGATAAGTGTACTTTGTGACCATTTGCATTAACTGTGACCCAATCTGAGATTTCCCCTGTAGATTATGAACAACAGTAAAGAAAGCTTTAGTGTTGTCTTTGGAATTGTTGCCATTTTGTATTTTGAAGCTTGCCTTGTATGTTTATTGAGAGATTGAATTTTCCCAATGATACTGACCAGAGAGGTTATCCCTTCTTGGTATGTAACTCTTATTTGGTATAACATCACACCTTCTATTATATATTTAGTTTATGGCAGGGGTCCATGCGACTAATGCACTTTTACTGTATAAGTGAGAATTTCTTGTGTTTGTGATAGCACAGTCCATGCAACCCTGTAGGTGAACATTGTGCATTAATACAGGATTATGCAGCTGAGACAGTGTTAACCTTAGTAATGCAAATCAATGACAGATAGTAACAACAGCATCATCCACAGCACAGTGTCAACCCGTATCATACACACACATGTGTACTCAAGTTCCACAATGTGTGTAGTACAATGCATACTGGCCACAATAGAAACTATGGAGTGTTAACACTGGCCAATGCAGGGCATGTTACCCTGCCCATGTGTCCAATATGCACGTACATGCAGACGGTGCACCTTGACCATGTTCACAAATGTACACCTGCAAACCTGTGCTTTACACACCCCACACTTACTGTCCACTGTGTAACACATGCTGACACAACTACACACATCAGCCAAGTGGCACATGGGCAAACAAAACACAATTGGAATTAACAGTGGTGTGAATAATACAACATTGCTAATTACAGCTTTAATGCATCATGCCTGCTCAGCTACACCTTCAAGGATATCATTACACTTTACTGCTGACAACATGCTACACATTCAACCAATGTTATACTTTATCAAAGTCACCCTGTGCATCAGCACCATGTTAGCCTGTTCCTGCATCAATGTTACAGATGACAGGAGGTGGCACAGGTTTCATCATATGCACATGGTGTATTATTGGTTTGCCAGAGACGTACACTGAGCCATACAATCGACATGTGTGTGTGAGTGTGTGTGTGAGGGCCACGAGTACTGTTATGGGCCAATGTTGATGTAATGTGTATGGGTATGTGTTTGCCCTAGGTTTCTGGTTTATGTGTGTGTGTGTCTGCATGCACACAGTTCCACCATGTGGCTGCCATATATGGGGATTTGTGGGACAGCTGCAGATTGTACCTGGCAGGCTTTACAGATCATCGTCTCTGGCCACGGATATGGAACCTGTGCCTGGCAGGGGTGCTATAGACAGTATCAGGTACTAATCCAGACTGGGTACTATCCGAAGTGGTTGACATATGTCCACTGGATCCAGGTCCCTGCTGGGACTGGCCAGAACTACATGCACGTGGTCCTCTAGGATGGTCTATGGACAGCCCCCCCAACATTGCTGGGGCTGGTACTGGCACTACGGGAGTGGCTGTGACTTGCCAGACGTCCATGGTGACCTCCAGCTGCTGATGTTGCTGGCATATGCCCACGTCTGCGTTTCAACCATCCAGCACTGTCCTGACACATGGACATGACATTGTGGAGGACATTCAATGTCTTACCCCAACGTCTATCAATGACCTCAGTGTAATTACGTATGGCACCTGCTAGGTCATGGATACTATCATTTACAGAGGTGTTATGAGCCCTCTGTGCCCTTCGTCCCTGTCTGGTGTACCGCTCCATTCAGGCCTGTGTCTCCATGACAGTCAGGAACATGCGTGTGGTTGAAGGAGTTGTGGCATGTCTGCTAGGGGCATGATGACCAGCAGGGCTCTGACGAGAACCCCTGGGCATCTGCCTATGTGGTACCGTTCCAGACATCTTGCTATGGCTGCTGTGTCCTGATACATGTGCCATAGATGCCACACTGTCCTGGCCAGTGCCAACTGTACACTGTCCCTCAGCTAAGGGCAATGGTGATGATGGATGTACAGGCAGTATGACTGTGTGCATGGATGTGGTGGAGACTTGTGTACTGTCAACTGGTGGCCCAACAACAGACCCAGACAAACCTGCCTGTGCCTCAACACACCTATCCTCATGATCACTGTCTGTCTCAGTGACATCAGGTTCCCTGCTGTACTGAACCAGCCCCACCTCAGCACCTGTGAGAGGAAAACAGGAAACACACTTTAAGACCTGAACATGATGTCAGACCACATGTGCACATGCACACATGCACATGCACACATGCACATGCGCACATGCACACATGTGCACATGTGCACGTGCACACATGCACATGAACACGCGCACATGCACACATGCACACACACACACAAATACACTCCTGCCTAAAGCAGACGCACACACACCAGCAATCTCAGAACATACACAATAGCAGGTGATGATGGGGTACAGTATCACAAGCAAAACAGTCATATCACACATGTCAGCATGCAGGACATGTGCTGCTCAACAGCATGCAGTGCAAGTGTAGACAGTTCTTGTTACTAACAGTATACCTGGCTTTGATTCATGTGTTTTGTTATTAGGTGATTGGCCTCCCCCTGGAATGCAATGCATACATGGACACAGCATTGCTGTGCAAGTATTCAAAACTCTGCAATGTACTGGGCACCATAACTCACAGGTTTACATACCATGGCTGGATGTGTATCTGTGTGTTGGATAGGTATCCAATACTGATTATAGCCTCTGTGTCTTTAGAAAATAATTGTGGACACAGTTTTAGCACATGCATGATGAGTATTCACACAACATCATCAGTGGTGCATGTATAATTGATGGAATACCATTGGCCCACATACCCAATGTACAGTAGTTATGGTGAGTGTAGATCATATTGTGGACATGCCAGTGTCATCCATGACATGGCATGCTAAAACACAACTGCATATTCAAACATCACACATAGCCAATGTGTGTCATATGACCTAGCCACTCAATAGCATCACAAGACTTATATGTGTCAGTTGTGCAAATGGAGATTGGTATGCATATTGTTTAGAGGTGCATATGTTTGCACACACACAACATTAAGGTGTATAGCAATGAAAGCTGTGTGTAGTACTGTGGTTACAATAACTGTATGGGGTATAGTACCATAGGCCATCATCATGAAGCATCATGTAGTCACTCAAGGCTACAAATGTTTCCCAAACCAGCACTAATCATGCTGTACTGGAACTGTACTACCTTGGCTACATTCACCATTTCACAACCAGTTGTTACATGGGTTTGTAAGGAGGCCAGTAAGGAGCATTCCCTGACATGAATGTGTAGTGTGTTGCAGAGTGTTTAAATGCCCCATGATAGGCCACTACCCCTCAGGTATATTATGTGTAATGTGTGGGTGAGATTTTGGATATTGGAGTATGTCTTTACAGAGGGTTTGTGAATCCTTTGCATGCAGCATGTTAAAATGCTCTGTGTATGACATAGTTGTGTATGTTATGTGCATGGTGAGTATCAACTTTGCCTATCCAATGGTCACTACAGTGTAGCCACATTTGTTTGAGATGGTCTGGGTATTGCATTTGTTGAGGCAGCTAATCACATTAGTGAGATGTGCGTGGTCTAACACCAAACATGCACAGCATGCATTATGGGTAGGTGTGTTACATGTGTACATGGCCTACACCTTAACTATGGCATGCACTTTTTATTTACAATAATAAATGTAGAACACACTCACCAGCATCTGTCCGCTGCCTTGATGTCACCCCAGATGGACCTACATAGAGATTAGACAGTTTGTCAGTGGCCACAACTGTGGCATTGCTATTGTGTGTTTGCAATCTTACAGTAGAACAACAGTTTACATTCACAGGCCTACACATTATGTTCCAAATGATCAGTATTGCACAACAACAGGCTTCACATCTTCTAACTACACATTCCATATCGGACATATGCATGATCTACTAATACAGATAAAAGTAGTCTACAGATATGCCATGTTACCTGCATGCTCCATGTGTGCTTGCTGGGTGGCTCCAACCTCCATCATGGTGTATGTCTGCTGTTGTTGTTGTTGGGCAGGTGCCACAAGGCTCAGGAGCAGCTCCTCCACTCTGGTGAGGGGCGGATGGATATTAACACCACCTCCTGTTGCAAGCTGTTGTCTCCACACATCAGAAGCACGCTGATGGACATGTCTGAGTAGATCACTGCAGTGGTGGCGTACCTGTTCATATGTCCGGTTATGCAGGCCTACCTCATTTACCCTCCTGACAACATCTTGCCACATTGCAGTATGCTCCTGCTGGTCCTGGCTGGTTCATGAGAACATTAGACTGTAGTGCTGAATCATACAGCTAGTAATGATCTCATCTTCAGCACTACTATAGCTGGGATTTCTGTGATGTGCCATGATTCCTGGAAGACATAAAGAAAAAATATGTCTGAGCAAGTCATATGGCACATTTAACATTATACATTACAGATATCACGGAACTGCCATATATAGCAACCTATTAGTTAACTGAGAGTGAAACACTTTAACTACCATTTATCACTGCTCACCCCACAAGTGCTTAAAAGTGCCTGGCTCACTCTATCTAATGAACCATGTTCTGCACAGCAACAAAATAAAATAACTATATAAGACTATACAAGAGTACCTGGCACACTGTATCACTGTATGCAACACAATGCACCACCTAGCTACAGCAGATATACATCAAGCTGATGTGTAAAGAAATATGTCATCCATCACAATGAGCGTAAGGTCCAGTAAATGTATTACTATTATACCACACTACTTGTTAATGGCAAACCCGTGGCCAAAGTATGTGCACAATTGGGAATATAGGTTGCATACTGCTGTAGTACACTATAAATGTTGCTAGATATGCAGTTATATGTTTTACCACACATATGACAGAGGACATGTTACAACCATACCCACACACACATCAGACATAATTACAGGACACAAAGTTATGGCAACCCAGATAACCTTTACAAGTGTACTATACAGTACTGTGTGTCAGTACTTACAAAACCTTAATCTTGAGGAATGTAATCTGTGATGAATACAGGGACCACACAAAACAGTGGATGCAAGCAATGTGAACATACACGATACTTTGCTGTACAGGCCCAGAGCTTCAAGTAGTACTACAGTACACACAGGATTTGGATTCAACATCATTACCAATAAATAATCATAGATGTAGTGCTTTAGCCTCCAATGACACACCCCAGTTAAAACCAAGGGACTTAATCACACTGTATGCCATAGCACATTTTCTGCCTAGCAACAGAATACACAGCTTTTGCTGGGATCAAAGTAAGGACCCATAATACCATGACATAAACAGTTTCCCACTAAGCTATCCCACAAATACATATCTTTGATGTATTCACAAACACATTGACCATCACAGTCAGTCAACAGTACAGATAATCTATTGCAACAAGTAGATGTAGGTGTGTATGAGTATATATGACTCTCTCTCTCTCTCTCTATATATATATATATATATATATATATATATATATCATCATCTTCTTTCAGCCGTTCCCATTAGGGGTCGCCACAGCAGATCACCTGTTTCCATTTCTTCCTGTCCTCTGCATCTTGCTCTGTCATGTCCTCTCTCACCACATCCATAAACCTTAACTTAGGCCTTCCTCTTTTCCTGTTACCTGGTAGCTTCATCCTTAGCATCTTTTTCCCAATATACTCAGCATCCCTCCTCAGCACATGTCCAAACCAACGTAATCATGCCTTTCTGGCTTTGTCTCCAAACCTAAAACAGTTCGATCACAGCCACAAAACACAGCAACCACCTCAGGCCTTGGATAATCCAATTTATAAATTGGATTATCCAAGGCCTGAGGTGGTTGCTGTGTTTTGTGGCTGTGATCGAACTGTTTTATTTTACCTTTATCCTATTTTTTGGATTTTTGTTTGTTTGTCTCCAAACCTTCCAACTTGGGCTGACCCTCTAATATATTTACTCCTAATCCTGTCCACCCTCATCACACCCAGTGCAAATCTTAACATCTTTAATTTTGCCACATCCAGCTCAAACTCCTGCCTTTTTGTCAATGCCACTGTCTCCAACCCATATAACTTAGCTGGTCTCACTACCCTCTTGTAGACTTTCCCTTTAACTCTTACATGACTCATCTGTCACAAATCACTCCTGACACTCTTCTTCACCCACTCCATCCTGCATGTACTCTCTTCTTCACCTCTCTTCCACACTCACCGTTACTCTGAACTATTGACCCCAAGTATTTAAACTCATCCACCTTCGCCACCTCTACTCCTTGCATCCTCACCATTCCTCTATCCGCTTTCTCATTCACACACATATATTCTGTCTTATTCCTACTGACCTTCATTCCTCTTCTCTCTAGAGCATATCTCCATCTCTCCAGGGTCTCCCCCACCTGTTCCCTACTCTCACTACAGATCACAATGTCATCTGCAAACATCATAGTCCACGAGGACTCTGTCAACCTGTCCATCACCATTGCAAATAAGAAAGAGCTCACAGCTGATCCTTGATGTAACCCCACCTCCACTTTAAATGCATCCGTCACTCCCACCGCAGACCTCACCACTGTCACACTACCCTCGTACTTATCCTGTACCACTCTTACATACTTCTCTGACACTCCTGACTTCCTCATACAATACCACAACTCCTCTCTAGGCACGCTATCATATGCTTTCTCTAAGTCTACAAAAACACAATGCAACTCCTTCTGACATTCTCTGTACTTTTCCATCAACAATCTCAGAGCAAACATCGCATCTGTAGTGCTCTTTCCCGGCATGAAACCATACTGCTGATCACTAATCATCACGTCCCTTCTTAACCTTGCTTCCACTACTCTTTCCCACAGCTTCATGCTGTGACTGATCAAGTTAATCCCTCTGTAGTTACTACAGCTCTGCACATCACCCTTATTCTTAAAAATCGGTACCAAAATACTTTTTCTCCATATACACATCCATCGGTGTACATATACATATATATGTAGGCACATATACATTTCACCTTTCATAGTGGGAATATCAATTATACAAAGGATGTGAGGTGTACAGTAATGTAATAATATCGCACAGTCATGTGATAAATGCATTGAAAGTGTTCACAGCCCAGGTAGCTTTAGCAGGCCTCACTGGCTTCAACATTGCAAAATGAACAAACCACCCACACTGTTTAACCACCACATGTCATATACCAGCACTGTATGCTGTCTTGTTTGTCACACACTAAAACCTACATACAAATATGAGCATACTAACCTTCACCAACATATATATCTCTACCCTTCACAAACAGTTGCAATTAGTCCCCTGCTCTATGCACGTATACAGATGAGAATATATATGACACATATATATTTCTCTGTATGTGTGTGGCATACACACACAAGATCCACACTGTTGTAAGTACCTGGACCTCAAAGCTGAACTGTTGGGCCTTGCTGCAACACAAACAGGTGTCACATGTGAACACACACTAACATTAGAGCGGGTATATATAGCTACAAATGCTAGATAAGCATACTAGACTGCTACAGCAGTTGCCAGTGCTAAGCTACACTTTAATATGACTATCATGCATGTGTTGCTCTGTCACACCCATGTTTATATAATGGCAGCGCTAATCCCCCCAACAGTCATTGGCCACACTACTGTACAGAACACAGATAACATGGATCAGATCTTTGACATTTAATGCTGACCTACACATTTCACAGGTATGTCCCACTGCCCACAGGTACACATTGTATTGTCCATAGCAGTAGTTAAGCAGGACATCTGTGCATAGATAAGTACTGCTGCCACATATGAATGGTCCACATTATGTAGACTACTCTTCAAAAACATCTACTACATGCCAGTAAATACATATGTGTCACATACCTTTCCTTTATATGATTTAGTAATATTTTTTTTCTTTTTCCTTTTCTCTGTCTCTCTGTCTCTCTCTCTCTCTCTGTCATTCTCTGCAATAGAGTGATTGAGTTTGTTGGCAACGATTGCAGCCTGCTTTTGTAGGTATTTGGACATGAACATGTGATGGCCTCTGCACCCATTAGTGGCCACCATTTGCTAATTGCATGCAGCCTGCTGTGTAGTAATTGCAGTAATCACTGTCATAGCAACCCAGTACTATAAATTGCTAACTCAGGTAGGCATGGCCCTTTCAGCTTTCCAAGATGGAGATCATCATTGTTTGCTGTGGACATCATTGTTTAAGACAGAAGGTTGGTATAGTTCTTATATCAGAAGCCAGGGGTGTAGCCAGTGATTTACATTTTGTACTCAGACCTAAATGTTGCTGCTTCCAGTACACACTTGTCAGTGTAGAAATGTACTCACCCCTCAAAATGCTAACCCAAGATACATGGGAGGATGTACTTTCTTTTCAAATTTTACAATTAACTGCCATACGAAGCTAGATATTAAGATGTATTCCTTTGGCACAAGAATTGTTTGAGAAGTGCTATACTGTGAATATTCATTTACTCAGCTCTAAACAGTTTGTGCTTTTTTAGTGTTGACATTAACAG
This sequence comes from Protopterus annectens, assembly GCF_019279795.1. Classification (NCBI taxonomy): domain Eukaryota; kingdom Metazoa; phylum Chordata; order Ceratodontiformes; family Protopteridae; genus Protopterus; species Protopterus annectens. The sequence goes on from NC_056731.1 coordinate 1,398,695,380, forward strand.
AAGCTGCTCAGGAAAACTGGACACATTTCAGTACTGTGAGTATACTTACTTACATCCTTGGTAGACTCTGCACACACAGGTATGTTCTACATTTGGGTAGGGGTGCAGAAGTACAGAGAGCGTACGTATTATTGTGTGAATTTTATCTTGCTGGACTTACAGGGTTGCTGTGTACATGCTAGTTTATCAAGACAAGTAGTCTGTCTACGTAACTCCCAACTGTGGACCTATCCACATGGTAGCCAGAGATTAGCCTGTTATTCTTTGTGTGTGTACCACACAGGTCTTTTCAGCACTAGAGCAATGGCATTGTTACAGTTGGTTGCTACCAGTACATGGCTACATCCTTTTGTATTTCTGTGTTGTATTCCTACATAAGGGTATGCTTCTGAAACAAATTCCAAAGCTAGTTGCACAATGTGTAACACTTGAAATATGCCTCTGTGTTTCTGCCTCTGCCAGACCTCTCAAACACTCAGGTACATATTTGAACAGACTCAGGGAAAAGTAGAGAAAAAGTCAGGGACACCTTTAAAATATTATTGCCATGAATTTGAGACTTTGAGAGAACCAGAGCATATGGATTAATACACCTTTTCTGAAGTAAAGGAAGTGTCTAACTCTTAATTATTGTCATTACTCATTACATGTAATTCACCACCTTTCTGGCCAAAGTCAGTAGTTTTCAGAGGGATTCAGAGGGACGGAGCTAAATTTTGTTTCAAAATCAGGGGCATCCCTGAAAATTAGGGACAGTTGGGAGGTATGGCCTATGCCCTAAACAGATATGCCAGTGTTTGTCCTGCTATGATACTGCGTGGGGGTTGTAAAGTGATGGTGTAACATTATTTCCTGCTAGAATGGCTGCTTCTCTTATCACAGTCATGTAATGTAATCCCACAACAACTGTTGGTAAAGATCTACAGAACAAGTTGTGTGGTATGGCATTCCTTTCCTCATACAATACCACAACTCCTCTCTAGGCAAGCTGTCATATGCTTTCTCTAAGTCTACAAAAACACAATGCAACTCCTTCTGACATTCTCTGTACTTTTCCATCAACAATCTCAGAGCAAATATTGCATCTGTAGTGCTCTTTCCCAGGGGTGGCCCATGCTATCGGACTGCCGGACTGCAGCCCCCTCAGAACAAAATAAAAATAGAAAAAAAAAACATTTTTTAAATTTTCGCGGACTACGCGCATGCGCAGTAGTCCCGACTACTGCGCGTCTATGCGCATGCTCCAGGCAGTCTGGCAGGACCCATAAAGAAAACATGGAGACGTCTGTGCACTTTTAAAGTGCACGGACTCGCTGGGATGATGTATCGGGGCCGGACTGCAACAGCAGCAGTCAGAACAGTCTCATCAGGAGGTTTGCTTTCAGGGATCTCGCGGGTCTTCAGAGTATTGCGCGGACAGGATGTACGTTAGCTGGATATTATGGAGAAGGAGAACGGACAGGTAAGTGTATGGTGCTTTTTACGTTTACAATGTATGGGACTTGCTTTTATACTTTGTGTATGGTACTTGGTACTCGCTTTTATACTTGTGTGGTACTGGTTTTACTTTGGGACTTGCTTTTATACTTTGTGTATGGTACTTGGTATTCGCTTTTATACTTGTGTGGTACTGGTTTTACTTTGTGTATTGTATGGGAGTGTGTGTGTGTGTGTGTGTGTGTGTGTGTGTGTGTGTGTGTGTGTGTGTGTGTGTGTGTGTGTGTGTGTGTGTGTGTGTGTGTGTGTGTGTGTGTGCGTGTGCGTGCTATAGGTTTTCTGGTTTGATTCTTGGTTGGGGTGGCTTCTGTGTGAAGTCTGCATCTCCTCCCTGTGTTTGTGTGGATTTGCTCTGGTGCCCTGCCATTTTACAAAGACGTGTCTGCAGTATTATTCCCTGCGTCTCTGCTGAAAATTGTTTTTGTTCTGTCCGCAGTAAAATTGACAGGCATTTGAATTTCAAACTTCAAGTTTCTGAATGTTTAATTCCTTGCATATTTTATGGTGCAGTGGTAGTACTGTTTCCTCACAGCTATAGGTTTTCTGGTTTGATTCTTGGTTGGGGTGGCTTCTGTGTGGAATCTGCATCTCCTCCCTGTGTTTGTGTGGATTTGCTCTGGTGCCCTGCCATTTTACAAAGACGTGTCTGCAGTATTAATCCCTGCGTCTCTGCTGAAAATAGTTTTTGTTCTGTTCACAGTAAAATTGACAGGCATTTGAATTTCAGACTTCAGGTTTCTGAATGTTTAATTCGTTGCATATTTGATGGTGCAGTGGTAGTATTGTTGCCTCACAGCTATAGGTTTTCTGGTTTGATTCTTGGTTGGGGTGGCTTCTGTGTGGAGTCTGCATCTTCTCCCTGTGTTTGTGTGGATTTGCTCTGGTGCCCTGCCATTTTACAAAGATGTGTCTGCAGTATTAATCCCTGCGTCTCTGCTGAAAATAGTTTTTGTTCTGTCCGCAGTAAAATTGACAGGCATTTGAATTTTAGACTTCAGGTTTCTGAATGTTTAATTCCTTGCATATTTGATGGTGCAGTGGTAGTATTGTTTCCTCACAGCTGTAGGTTTTCTGGTTTGATTCTTGGTTGGGGTGGCTTCTGTGTGGAGTCTGCATTTCCTCCCTGTGTTTGTGTGGATTTGCTCTGGTGCCCTGCCATTTTACAAAGACGTGTCTGCAGTATTAATCCCTGCATCTCTGCTGAAAATTGTTTTTGTTCTGTCTGCAGTAAAATTGACAGGCATTTGAATTTCAGACTTCAGGTTTCTGAAAGTTTAACTCCTTGCATATTTGATGGTGCAGTGGTAGTATTGTTGCCTCACAGCTGTAGGTTTTCTGGTTTGATTCTTGGTTGGAGTGGCTTCTGTGTGGAGTCTGCATCTCCTTCCTGTGTTTGTGTGGATTTGCTCTGGTGCCCTCCCATTCTTACAAAGACATGTCTGCAGTATTAATCCCTGCGTCTCTGCTGAAAATTGTTTTTGTTCTGTCCGCAGTAAAATTGACAGGCATTTGAATTTCAGACTTCAGGTTTCTGAATGCTTAATTCCTTGCATATTTGATGGTGCAGTGAGAGTATTGTTTCCTCACAGCTATAGGTTTTCTGGTTTGATTCTTGGTTGGGGTGGCTTCTGTGTGGAGTCTGCATCTCCTCCCTGTGTTTGTGTGGATTTGCTCTGGTGCCCTGCCATTTTACAAAAACGTGTCTGCAGTATTAATCCCTGCGTCTCTGCTAAAAATTGTTTTTGTTCTGTCCGCAGTAAAATTGACAGGCATTTGAATTTCAGACTTCAGGTTTCTGAATGTTTAACTCCTTGCATATTTGATGGTGCAGTGGTAGTATTGTACCCTCACAGTTATAGGTTTTCTGGTTTGATTCTTGGTTGGGGTGGCTTTTGTGTGGAGTCTGCATCTCCTCCCTGTGTTTGTGTGGATTTGCTCTGGTGCCCTGCCGCTTTACAAAGATGTGTCTGCAGTATTAATCCCTGCGTCTCTGCTGAAAATTGTTTTTGTTCTGTCCGCAGTAAAATTGACAGGCATTTGAATTTCAGACTTCAGGTTTCTGAATGTTGATCTCTTTGCATATTTGATGGTGCAGTGGTCATATTGTTGCCTCACAGCTATAGGTTTTCTGGTTTGATTCTTGGTTGGGGTGGCTTCTGTGTGGAGTCTGCATCTCCTCCCTGTGTTTGTGTGGATTTGCTCTGGTGCCCTGCCATTTTACAAAGACTTGTCTGCAGTATTAATCCCTGCATCTCTGCTGAAAATTGTTTTTGTTCTGTCCGCAGTAAAATTGACAGGCATTTGAATTTCAGACTTCAGGTTTCTGAATGTTTAATTACTTGCATATTTGATGGTGCAGTGGTAGTATTGTTTTCTCACAGCTGTAGGTTTTCTGGTTTGATTCTTGGTTGGGGTGGCTTCTGTGTGGAGTCTGCATCTCCTCCCTGTGTTTGTGTGGATTTGCTCTGGTGCCCTGCCATTTTACAAAGACGTGTCTGCAGTATTAATCCCTGCGTCTCTGCTGAAAATTGTTTTTGTTCTGTCCGCAGTAAAATTGACAGGCATTTGAATTTCAGACTTCAGGTTTCTGAAAGTTTAATTCCTTGCATATTTGATGGTGCAGTGGTAGTATTGTTGCCTCACAGCTATAGGTTTTCTGGTTTGATTCTTGGTTGGGGTGGCTTCTGTGTGGAGTCTGCATCTCCTCCCTGTGTTTGTGTGGATTTGCTCTGGTGCCCTGCCATTTTACAAAGACGTATCTGCAGTATTAATCCCTGCGTCTCTGCTGAAAATTGTTTTTGTTCTGTCCGCAGTAAAATTGACAGGCATTTGAATTTCAGACTTCAGGTTTCTGAATGTTTAATTCTTTCCATATTTGATGGTGCAGTGGTAGTATTGTTGCTTCACAGTTATAGGTTTTCTGGTTTGATTCCTGGTTGGGTTGGCTTCTGTGTGGAGTCTACATCTCCTCCCTGTGTTTGTGTGGATTTGCTCTGGTGTCCTGCCATTTTACAAAGACGTGTCTGCAGTATTCATCCCTGCGTCTCTGCTGAAAATTGTTTTTGTTCTGTCCGCAGTAAAATTGACAGGCATTTGAATTTCAGACTTCAGGTTTCTGAATGTTTAATTCCTTGCATGTTCGATGGTGCAGTGGTAGTATTGTTGCCTCACAGCTATAGGTTTTCTGGTTTGATTCTTGGTTGGGGTGGCTTCTGTGTGGAGTCTGCATCTCCTCCCTGTGTTTGTGTGGATTTGCTCTGGTGCCCTGCCATTTTACAAAGACGTATCTGCAGTATTAATCCCTGCGTCTCTGCTGAAAAATGTTTTTGTTCTGTCCGCAGTAAAATTGACAGGCATTTGAATTTCAGACTTCAGGTTTCTGAATGTCTAATTCCTTGCATATTTGATGGTGCAGTGGGAGTATTGTTGCTTCACAGCTATAGGTTTTCTGGTTTGATTCTTGGTTGGGGTGGCTTCTGTGTGGAGTCTGCATCTCCTCCTTGTGTTTGTGTGGATTTGCTCTGGTGCCCTGCCGTTTTACAAAAACGTGTCTGCAGTATTAATCCCTGCGTCTCTGCTGAAAATTGTTTTTGTTCTGTCCGCAGTAAAATTGACAGGCATTTGAATTTCAGACTTCAGGTTTCTGAATGTTTAATTCCTTGCATATTTGATTGTGCAGTGGTAGTATTGTTGCCTCACAGCTATAGGTTTTCTGGTTTGATTCTTGGTTGGGGTGGCTTATGTGTGGAGTCTGCATCTCCTCCCTGTGTTTGTGTGGATTTGCTCTGGTGCCCTGCCGTTTTTCAAAGACGTGTCTGCAGTATTAATCCCTGCGTCTCTGCTGAAAATTGTTTTTGTTCTGTCCGCAGTAAAATTGACCGGCATTTGAATTTCAGACTTCATGTTCTTCAGAATACATAGTAGCACAACCTTTTTTCTAGCAATTTTCTAAGTTTATAAGATGAATATTTTAAATTTGTCCCTATTTTTGGGACTGTATTCCCCCATTATTGGCTTCGTCCAGGTTTTTGTGCTAAGGTTGACAGCTATGGCAAGAACTGAATTCACTGAATATGTTTGAGGGCTGTATTCCCTCATTACTGGGTTTGTCCAGGTGTTTTGTACTAAGAGGTTGACAGCTATGGTGAGAACTGAATTCACCAAATGATAGCCATTTAAGTTTCAGTCTTCCTCTCTTTTACAAAGCAGCTGATGTGGCGTAGTGGTATGTTACTCTGACTGTTTTTTGCTCAGGGACCTTGGCAGTAAAATGTATGGTGGCAACACAACATTTTATTCTAGCAACTTTCCAAGATTATACAAGCAATGTTTAATGTGTCCCTGGTTTTTGGGCTTTTGACCCCCCCCCCTCAATACTTTTTGGCTTTTTCCAGTTTTCTTGAGATGCGAAGTTGAGATGCAGTTGAGTATTGAGTAGATTTTACAAGGAGCTGAGAGCTGCAGGGGAATAGAAGTTTAGTGCTTTGCCTAGTTAATACTATAGCACAACAGGTTGTGTACTTGCTTTTGTTGCAGAAGGCTGTTGGTTCTACTCCCACAAAGGGTGGATGCTGCCATACTGAGAATGTTCTTCTTGTTGAAGATACTAACTATGAGTCTGTTATCAGTTTGCCATCCATTTCCTCTTGCAATATTATTACTAGCTTATCATTTTTTAATATAACATAGGCAATTTATTCCTGAGTGGCAACAGACACTTTATTTTTCGATGAAACCATGAAATATAAAGGTGATTGCTAGCAGCAACCGCTTCATTAGTTACAGATTTCTTTAATGTGGAATTATTTAGATGACTTACTTCAGAGATTGTGCATATTTACTGATAATGGACTGTAGAATTGTGCATATTTACTGATAAAGGTGGACTGTAGAATTGTGCATATTTACTGATAATGGTGGACTGTAGAATTGTGCATATTTACTAATAATGGTGGACTGTGGAATTGTGCATATTTACTAATAATGGTGGACTGTAGAATTGTGTATATTTACTAATAATGGTGGACTGTGGAAGTCTGAGTAGACTTTCTTATGATAAATGTTCTCAACTGGGCAGTTTTGCCATTATGGGTGCATATGGTTTGTTTCATTGCTTACTGGAAAAATGTTCAAAACAAATTTAAAACACCCTCTAACAAGTGTACTGTATTGTACAAGGAATATAATTTTAGTTCAATGAGGAAGGTGTATCAAAGAGCACATGTATGTTTCATATGCAAGGGGCCTATGATTTGAAAACAGCCCAAAATTAATCTTTATCTGCCACTGGCAAAATGTATTTTCTTTGAATGTGGGTTTCAATGCTGTTTCAATGAATGTGAGTTTCAAGGGCAGAGAAGTTTTAATGCTAAGTTTTCATTGTGAGACTGCATTGCTTTGTTTAACAGATGACTTAGTGTTTGTGCTGTAAAATACAAAATAAAACTTTCAAATGAAGTCCAACTTATCATAGAAGTAAAGCAGTATGCACATTAGTGTTTATGGTAAATGGAGTGAAATAGCCAAGTAATGGTTCATTGGAATGGCTGCAGAGGCTCCATTCAACCATTATTTTGTCAGGGGGGAAGGGCAGCAAACTCAGACAGGCCCAGCTGAACTATACCTCCCAACTGTCCAGATTTTCAAAGAATGAATAGATTTTTGCTTCTTATTTTTGGTTTGTTCTTCATAAAATGTGTAGTTTTCTGGCAAATCATTTAGGAATTAAGTCACTAAATAATAAGTTTCAGACTTCATAACCTTCAGAAAAATGCATGTTAAAGTAAGAGCTGTTCTATCAACTGTCTCAATTTATACAAGAGCAATTTTAGTACTGTTTATATGTGCCCCCAATATATTTGGCCTTGTTCAGATTTACTGCATTAACAGGTTGAGAGGTACATGCAAATAAATTGCTTTATAGAATTAGGCATAGCCAACCTCTCAACTGTCCCCAATTTTTGGCTCAAAATGTTGCTCTTCCCCTAATAATCCCTCTGCAAAATAGCAATTTTGGAAGAAAACATGGAGGGTTTACAATTAAGAAATAACTGTAATAATCAAAGTTATAGATTACTTGAAATGCATGTAGATTCTTTTATTTTGTCAGCTGCTCAAGGTAGCAGTACTAATATTAAAGTGTCCCTTCTTTGGCAGGTAGCAGCTGTATTGTGTGTCTATTTTATATTTTTGCATCACATTTTTGGTCCATTTTTCATAAAGTTGTGTTTTTTGGCAAATTAGTGACAAATCACTAAAGACTGAAGTTAGAAAATGACAGACATTTGAGTTTCAAATTTTATACCCTTCAGAAAATTCATACTAATGCAAGACCTATTCTATTATCTTTCTAAGTTTATTAGAGCAATATTTAAAAATTGTCCTTATTTTTGGGCCTTTGTCCCACTTCTGTGTATGGCTTTGCCCAGATTTCTTGCTCTTGAGGTTGAGAGGTATGACAAATGTGTCAGGGCCATCACAGTCAGCCAGAGAGATTTCAAATTGTGACATGCTTGTTGCACCCCACTCACCCATGTAGTGACTCTGGATGTGTCCAAGCAAGGCAAGGAGTAGTTGTATCTACCTTGGATGGGGAGGACACACTGCATAAGTACTACAGTGGCTTTTCATCTGTCCTTGATTTTGCAGAATGGTCTGGTTTCTGTCATATTTTTGTACTGTTGATTTATGCTTATTACTCAGATTTATGCTTATTACTCAAAGTGCCTGTTGCTCTGTGTTTAAGTAGCAATGCTTTAATGACCATAAGGTAAGCTTGTCTGAGATCGTAAGATGCAAGTAAGCTTTAATAAGCATACTGTTAAAGAACTGCCAACATTGAAAGCCTTTCTGTTGTTGCCATGCAGAGAATACTTGACTAGATAATGTATAAGCCTTGGGTATTAAAGGACAGGATTCCATTATTTTAAAAAGCTCATTACACTTGTTGGAGACTTCCAGTCATCTCTACAGACTTTACCCATAAACTAAACAGAATGCCAATCATGTGTGGTCCATAACCTGTACAGTAATCCTTTAAGCAATGTATCTTGAGCTTGTTTCTTGTTTGCTTTTCATTTTTACTTTTATCATGTTTTCCCCATGAAACAAGTTGTCAGGCAGCAGGCCTTTTTTGGATAAGAAACATTTTTACAAGTGGGGGCATCACATAGATTTCTACTTTCAGCATGTTACTTGGTACTTTAATAAAGCTGAATATATTATAATTAGAACTGCAGTGCAAGGAGAAGTGGTTTGAGTTGAGTGCTTCTGGTTTTCTTATACTTGATTTTGACTGGCATTCCAGTAATGTATTTAAAAAGTCATTTATTTTTTCATGCCTCACAACCTTTTGTTTCCATCTAGATATTAAGTAAGCTGTCATGCAGCCAATGCATTGAAATATTTTTATTCTTCTACACTTATTTTTGTCTTGATTGGACTTTCATAATGATGGTTTGCCACCCAGGGCAGCGTATTTAATTAAAGTTAGTTTTTTGTGGTTTTGTGCATAGCTCCTCCCCTTTCTGGTTGACCACACCCCCTCCCCTTGACCCCACCCATTCAGCTGTCTCCTGCAGCCCCCCCTGTGATTTGAAGTCACCAGTCGCCCCTGCTCTTTCCCGGCATGAAACCATACTGCTGATCACTAATCATCACGTCCCTTCTTAACCTTGCTTCCACTACTCTTTCCCACAGCTTCATGCTGTGACTGATCAAGTTAATCCTTCTGTAGTTACTACAGCTCTGCACATCACCCTTATTCTTAAAAATCGGTACCAAAACACTTTTTCTCCATATACACATCCATTGGTGTACATATACATATATATGTAGGCACATATACATTTCACCTTTCATAGTGGGAATATCAATTATACAAAGGATGTGAGGTGTACAGTAATGTAATAATATCGCACAGTCTTGTGATGAATGCATTGAAAGTGTTCACAGCCCAGGTAGCTTTAGCAGGCCTCACTGGCTTCAACATTGCAAAATGAACAAACCACCCACACTTGCAAGGCAGGAGCTTCTTCAGACAAGTTAAAAAAGTACAAAGACACTTCTTTTAAAAGTAACAGCTGCTTAGTTCTATGATGTCATTTCCTTTCCAGCTGAAAGTATTACGGACCACTTTTTTATATATAATAATAAAAGGACAAATTTGTAATAGGTATAATAAAAATCTTCATAACATTTCCTGGATTCAAACCATGTTCACATCCATGTGCACAATAATTGTAATATTGTAGAAAAATACAGTTAAGAATTGTGTGGTACACCGGAACTTTTTATCTTAAGCATACTAAATACCCCAAGGGGACAACAAATAAACTACATGTAAAAATATACCTCTAATTCTGTGTTTAGTAGTATTAAACAGAATTTTTCAAAATAGTATAAAAGGTACAAAAAGTTTTAGTATATATATTTAAATATACAGTCATGCATTTTAGTAAATGTCCTACCCTCAGTAAATGGTAGTTCAGTTTCTTAAATAGCTTTTATATTTCAAAATAACTGATATGTTGCAGGTCTCATTCAACCCAGGGGGGGAAAAGGCATTTAGAAGTAATTGCCATTCAAGTTCTTTTAATTCGAGGAGGAGCGACTGAGGACCCCCCCTAATACCCACTTTTACCAAGTCAATACCCATAAAAGAAAAGCTGTGTCCAACATGATCTAAAATGTGCTTTGATAGGGCATTGTCAGTTTTTTGTTTCTTATAGCGTAATTATGTTGGTAAACACGGTCACGGTTTATTGGAAATTCTGGGCTCCTTCCCTTTATTTGTATTCAGGAGAGGCAGAAATTTAAAAGAACTGCTGCAAACTAGTGTTTTTAGTAATCCCACCTCAAGACAAACTGGTAGTGTCCCTTGTGGTCTCTGTAATTGGTGCAGGTTACTGAAAACAGGGAATTCCTTTCTTATAAGGAATGAGAAATTTTACATCAAACATAAGATTGGGTGTGAAACCAAGTCGGTTGTTTACCTAGCCCAGTGTAACTGCTGTGCTGCGTTTTATGTTGGTAAGACGGACCGAAAGATGCGTGACCGTGTTTACCAACATAATTACGCTATAAGAAAAAAAAAACTGACAATGCCCTATCAAAGCACATTTTAGATCATGTTGGACACAGCTTTTCTTTTATGGTTATTGACTTGGTAAAAGTGGGTATTAGGGGGGGTCCTCAGTCGCTCCTCCTCGAATTAAAAGAACTTGAATGGCAATTACTTCTAAATGCCTTTTCCCCCCCTGGGTTGAATGAGACCTGCAACATATCAGTTATTTTGAAATATAAAAGCTATTTAAGAAATTGAACTACCATTTACTGAGGGTAGGACATTTACTAAAATGCATGACTGTATATTTAAATATATATACTAAAACTTTTTGTACCTTTTATACTTTTTTGAAAAATTCTGTTTAATACTACTAAACACAGAATTAGAGGTATATTTTTACATGTAGTTTATTTGTTGTCCCCTTGGGGTATTTAGTATGCTTAAGATAAAAAGTTCCGGTGTACCACACGATTCTTAACTGTATTTTTCTACAATATTACAATTATTGTGCACATGGATGTGAACATGGTTTGAATCCAGGAAATGTTATGAAGATTTTTATTATACCTATTACAAATTTGTCCTTTTATTATTATATATAAAAAAGTGGTCCGTAATACTTTCAGCTGGAAAGGAAATGACATCATAGAACTAAGCAGCTGTTACTTTTAAAAGAAGTGTCTTTGTACTTTTTTAACTTGTCTGAAGAAGCTCCTGCCTTGCAAGAGTGAAAACGGTTTTATTAAAATACGTTTACAATATTTCTTCTTGCCTGAGTTTCCTAGTGGCTTTGGTTCGCTCTTCATTTACTTGTTTTGTTTTTCGTTCCTTAAACCACCCACACTGTTTAACCACCACATGTCATATACCAGCACTGTATGCTGTCTTGTTTGTCACACACTAAAACCTACATACAAATATGAGCATACTAACCTTCACCAACATATATATCTCTACCCTTCACAAACAGTTGCAATAAGTCCCCTGCTCTATGCACATATACAGATGAGAATATATATGACACATATATATTTCTCTGTATGTGTGTGGCATACACACACAAGATCCACACTGTTGTAAGTACCTGGACCTCAAAGCTGAACTGTTGGGCCTTGCTGCAACACAAACAGGTGTCACATGTGAACACACACTAACATTAGAGCAGGTATATATAGCTACAAATGCTAGATAAGCATACTAGACTGCTTCAATAATTGCCAATGCTAAGCTACACGTTAATATGACTATCATGTATGTGTTGCTCTGTCACACCCATGTTTATATAATGGCAGCACTAATCCCCCCAACAGCCATTGGCCACACTACTGTACAGAACACAGATAACATGGATCAGATCTTTGACATTTAATGCTGAGCTACACATTTCACAGGTATGTCCCACTGCCCACAGGTACATACTGTATTGTCCATAGCAGTAGTTAAGCAGGACATCTGTGCATAGATAAGTACTGCTGCCACATATGAATGGTTCACATTATGTAGACTACTCTTCAAAAACATCTACTACATGCCAGTAAATACATATGTATCACATACCTTTCCTTTATATGATTTGGTAATATTTTTTTTTCTTTTTCCTTTTCTCTGTCTCTCTGTCTCTCTCTCTCTCTCTCTGTCATTCTCTGCAATAGAGTGATTGAGTTTGTTGGCAACGATTGCAGCCTGCTTTTGTAGGCATTTGGACATGAACATGTGATGGCCTCTGCACCCATTAGTGGCCACCATTTGCTAATTGCATGCAGCCTGCTGTGTAGTAATTGCAGTAATCACTGTCATAGCAACCCAGTACTAAAAATTGCTAACTCAGGTAGGCATGGCCCTTTCAGCTTTCCAAGATGGAGATCATCATTGTTTGCTGTGGACATCATTGTTTAAGACAGAAGGTTGGTATAGTTCTTATATCAGAAGCCAGGGGTGTAGCCAGTGATTTACATTTTGTACTCAGACCTAAATGTTGCTGCTTACAGTACACACTTGTCAGTGTAGAAATGTACTCACCCCTCAAAATGCTAACCCAAGATACATGGGAGGATGTACTTTCTTTTCAAATTTTACAATTAACTGCCATACAAAGCTAGTTATTGAGATGCATTCCTCTGACACAAGAATTGTTTGTGAACTGCTATACTGTGAATATTCATTTACTCAGCTCTAAACAGTTTGTGCTTTTTTAGTGTTGACATTAACAGAAGCTGCTCAGAAAAACTGGACACATTTCAGTACTGTGAGTATGCTTACTTACATCCTTGGTAGACTCTGCACACACAGGTATGTTCTACATTTGGCTAGGGGTGCAGAAGTACAGAGAGCGTACTTATTATTGTGTGAATTCTATCTTGCTGGACTTACAGGGTTGCTGTGTACATGCTAGTTTATCAAGATAAGTAGTCTGTCTACGTAACTCCCAACTGTGGACCTATCCACATGGTAGCCAGAGATTAGCCTGTTATTCTTTGTGTGTGCACCACACAGGTCATTTCAGCACTAGAGCAATGGCATTGTTACAGTTGGTTGCTACCGGTACATGGCTACATCCTTTTGTATTTCTGTGTTGTATTCCTACATAAGGGTATGCTTCTGAAACAAATTCCAAAGCTAGTTGCACAATGTGTAACAGCAGAAATATGCCTCTGTGTTTCTGCCTCTGCCAGACCTCTCAAACACTCAGGTACATATTTGAACAGACTCAGGGAAAAGTAGAGAAAAAGTCAAGGACACCTTTAAAATATTATTGCCATTAATTTGAGACTTTGAGAGAACCAGAGCATATGGATTAATACACATTTTCTGAAGTAAAAGAAGTGTCTAACTCTTAATTATTGTCATTACTCATTACATGTAATTCACCACCTTTCTGGCCAAAGTCAGTAGTTTTCAGAGGGATTCAGCGGGACGGAGCTAAATTTTGTTTCAAAATCAGGGACATCCCTGAAAATTAGGGACAGTTGGGAGGATTGGCCTCTGCCCTAAACAGATATGCCAGTGTTTGTCCTGCTATGATACTGTGTGGGGGTTGTAAAGTGATGGTGTAACATTATTTCCTGCTAGAATGGCTGCTTCTCTTATCACAGTCATGTAATGTAATCCCACAACAACTGTTGGTAAAGATCCACAGAACAAGTTGTGTGGTATGGCATTCCTATTTTTCCTTTACATTCACTCATTCTGATGCATGATATATTTATTTCAGCACCAACTTGTTGTATGTTTACTGTGGCTTAGTGGTACTTCATGCATTGTAGTGTGTACAAGGTCCTGGGTGTGAGACTGACAGAGGTGTTTTATTTTGCTGCTGAACAGAACAAGGGCCCTTACATACAGAGTGACTAAGGCACTTTTAAGCAGTTGTAAGTGGGTTTGCATGATGCTTAGCAATGCTTAGCTAAGCGCAAACAAGCGCACACTCACGCAAACCTGCTAACTACTACTTAATAGTGCTTACTCCTGCTAACCCCGCGCTCATGTCTTTGAAAGAGAAGAAAAATGGGGAGATAGGAAAGTGGTAAAAAGGGGCACAAAGAGGGAAAGACAGTAGGGAAAATAGTTTGGGATGTGCAGGACGGGTGTAGGGAAGGTCCATAGCTGCCCATTTCTTTAACAGCAACAGCTGTGCATATGGAATACATTTGGAGGTAAATATGAAACATTCAACCCCTGAGAGAGGGGTGAGGACAACAAAGTATGTTGTAATGCCAATTAAATTACATTTTATGTGTCCAGGGGACATGTGTGCAAATTGGGCAGCTATGTATGAGGCATCATTTTTTTGGGGGGAGCAGATTGCCCTTTTTTCTTTTCAGGTGAGAGTGGAATGTGGGGTAGGGGAAGAAGGTATATTTGGGGAGGTAGGTTGGAGAGGTAAACAGACAAGACAAACAAGATGCATACAGGGGCAGAATATGACACATGTGGTGGGTGAAAACCATTGACGGGGAGGGATGTTTGGAAATCGCAAGCCCATGAGCCCACAGATGGCAACAGTGGAACTGAGATCCCCATCCATGGGCAGTCACCACTGCACCTTCACAGCCCAGAGAGTGGCTGTGCTGGGGGCTGTGTAGGAGGGGCAGGCTGACCCAGGAGATGCGCCACTCATGCCTCAAACTGGCATAGAGGTTCTGCAACAGAATGCTCAATCTCTCAATGCACCACAGCCTGGACCGTTCGAAGGGTGATAGGTGGCCCTACTCCGCCCACGCTTGCATGGGGGGGGCTGAGCCCCATCCCCTGCAGCGCTTTCACCTGAAGGTGGCTCAGGGCCAACAGAGGAGGAGGTCCCAGGTTGGGCACCGGACCTGCTGGTGCCAGGTGCCATGGCCAGCTGAGGTGGTTCAGGTGGGTCCGCTGGGACCGGCCTTCCCATACAAACTATGTTTTGGAGAATTTAATAATGATATGGGTTAGTAACGGTCAACAGCATTCCCAGTTAGTTATAACAGCATGCAGAAGTATTCCCATTAACCCAACACACCAGAGTTTCAACAGTTGAAAAGCAAGCATAACACATGCATATATAGAACAATAGTGGACATTACAACAGCATGCAGGTTTAATTGATGGCAACAGGCTACCAATATTGTGGCATTTGAACAGGGCACATGCATAGAAATGAATGCAAATATTTATAAACCAATAGGACATATGTCCCAGCAAATGTTTTGAGATTAGACATACCCATTGAGGTGTGGAATTGCATTTTTATGCACATACAGTAGGGTGGAAAAGATAGCTTAATTAACAACATATATATCCTTCTAGTTTACACTACATTCCTATCAACTGCAGTTATATGTCCCTTGCATGTATTATTACACTACCCAATGTCCTTCTATTGTACAATTGGATTTTGCTAGATCATTATATACATGAGCTGTATCTGACATACAGACTGTCCAGGATGCAGATGTTACTGCTACATATTTTGAGAGTTGCTCACACACACTACTGCTGTGATGGTACACTGACAGCTCTACTTTCATATAATTATCTAGATATGTTCAGGTGAAATTATCAGTTATATGCTAACAGCTCCCTACATTTCTGGCAGCACACTGACATTTCTGGGGAACACAATACCAAGCTACTCATGTGCCAGATTAACCTGTACATGCTGGGCATGAACCAACAGTTAAGGTCTGTAAATATGCATAAAAGCTACTGGCACTCCCTTCATCCACTTTATATGGGCCTACCCAAGTGTGGGTTAACTAACACTGCTTAATACAACAATACTATTTCTAAAATGCAACAGTACAACAACATATTAAAGAAAATCACACAGACACACTCCAGGAATTATCCCTTTATTAAAGAATAATTACACCTTTATTTATTGGGTTAAAACACTTTTTTGAAGGCTATCTCATTTATTTTATATAACAGTACATGCAGAATAATTATTAAATAATTATTATACCTTTATTTATTGGGTTAAAACACTTTTTTGAAGGCTCTCTCATTTATTTTATATAACAGTACATGCAGAATAATTATTAAAGAATTATTATACCTTTATTTATTGGGTTAAAACACTTTTTTGAAGTCTCTCTCATTTATTTTATATAACATACATGCAGAATAATTACTAACCTGCCTGGTGATGCAGCCTTTGCAGCATATCTTCATGGGCTTGCTAATTCATAGCCCGGGCATCTGCAGCTGTGAAGTAAATGCAGTGATAATGAAACATACCTATCCATAGTATAGACAAGAATAGCAATTCTTAAATACTTAATACAATGGCTACTTACTCAGTACTGGGGCATTTGCCATCCCACAGGCCTGCTGGATCCACTGGTCCAGTTGGTCCTCCTTGTGTCGCTTCAGGTCAGAGTAACGGTGCCTGACTTACTCACCAGTCTGAGGAACATCAGTGGCACTGGTGAGATCACGAGCTAGACAGTTCCAGGCCTTCATTTTGTATTGGGTGCCCTGGTACTGGCCCCGCAGGAGTCTTTCCTCATGATTATGGACAAGGAGCCAAACCATTACTTTGGTCTCCTCAATGCTCCAACGTTGCGCTCGAAATTGAGTGCCTTCTCCAACACCGGCCATGCTGACTGTAAAAGGGAGCTACAACCAGTTATGGCAAGTATTCCCACCCTTGGAGCTTAAATATACTTCATTTCCCAAACTTATTTGTGATTGGCCAGTTTTGAAAAAATTCAGCTGTAGGCACACCTGCTTAGCTGATGTTAGCAATGTTTAATATTCCTTTGATAGATATGTGTCTGTTGAAAGTGCATGGTTATGAAATGCTGTCATGGCTTAGTGGTTATGTACTGTGACTATAGTGCATAGTATCCTGAGTTTGAGCCCTGTCACTGTTTATTTATTATCCTACTGGCCAGACCTCAATGGTTATGGTACAGTGAAGGAGGTGTGGCCATGTTTAGCCGACTTTGCTCAACTTTGCCCGAAGTTGCTCAGCATTGCTCAGTGTTGCCTGATATTGCCCGACATTGCTTGACGTTGCCCGACATTGCACAGCTACGCACAAACATGTTCTGTTTGCGCTAGTTTGTGCGATGCGCAGCTCCATGCAAATACATTGCGCTAGTTAACGCAGTGCTCAGCTATGAGCAATTAAACATAAATATGCTCAATAATGGTAAAATGTGCTTAGCAGTGCTTTACATTGCTTAAAATAATTTACTCATGCATCAGTATGCATAACCATTTCACCTTCCTATACACACACAACACACACACATATATATATATATATATATATATATATATATATATATATATATATAATTCTTTCACTACTACATATAACATTTCAATGCTTTTTACAAAACTTTAAATAATACATGTCAGGAAATATTTTTGTATACAGATTTTCAACAGAAAATGAAAAGTGTAAGGGTGGGACTCGAACCGGCAATGCCTCCTCTTTGTGCGAAGGCTCTAACCACTACGCTATTGCTATTTGGCTTAATTTGCATATATTTTTCTTATTATCCTCTTTGGTGTCTAAACTGTTAACTGTAGCTAAGCAATGGGCAAACCCACACAAACACGTGCAAATACGGGCAGCTATATCGGAAATGAAAAAAAAAAATGTCTTTTACTTTTTATATTTGTACGGGGTTTACTATATGGGGGAGTTTAGTGTTAGAATGTACACATGTGAGCAGACTCGTTCATGTAACTAGACATTTCCCGTGTTTCAAACCTGCAGGGGCATGGATTTTTGGACTGATCGGCAGTCCAACACACCCCCTACACTCTTCCATGCTCCGTGTTCGTTTTAGAGTTGAGGCAGCGCACCCTCATTAATATGCATGGCGCGCTGCCATCTTACTCTTAGACTGGCTCTTCCGTGTAAGACTAATTTAGTCTTACACGGAAGATTAGTGAATCCCGGGGACTAACAGATCACTAGCTTAGTAAGTACCTGTGAAACTATGAACTTATGGACCTACTGTCAGGGTAGCCAAGCAAAATCATGCAATCCTATCACACATGTAAGAACTTTAATCTCTTCTGTGAAAATTGCATATGACCACTGCCATAGTTCCCACTAGGAAATGAATACAGACATCTATCATACACCTTGCAGACTTCCTTATCAAGGACATGAACACACATAAAAAGAAAAAAAATCCACTTTCCAGAAATATGTAACATGTATCAAAAGAAAGATATGGTGGCATACAGACATCACATAAAGCTCCTGAAACATTGTCAGTGTGCACATATGATTTTAATTGGTTGCATAATATGTAGACACTTCAGATGTTACTACATATTAGTAATAAAAAGAGATATGTTCAGACCTATGCTGTACATCTATACCACATCAACACATCTACTATATGTACAAATTGGATGACAGGCAATTCAAAGACTGTTTTTAAAATGTTCAGCATATATTACACAAAATATGATTGACATCACAAATATGCAAAAACTGCAGTGTGTACTTAGCATACTGTACCAGCAATTTTAGAATTTTCATTAATGTTTGCCGCCTACAAACTGCATGTTAGGCTCTAGTTTTGCAATGTATTTCAAGGAAGGATAATATCCATATTGAGAATTGTCAACATTGTTCATCTAGGAGCCTGACAATATGTTCTTAACTTGATCACGACTGTTAAGGTATGGTAAGGCAATAATTTGTGTATACTTCCAGGAGTTGATTAAACCTACAACAAATTAATTAATCCAGCCTGTAGGCCTTTTGTTAGTTTTGATACTATAAGCAATAACTCATTCTACATTCTTTGTACATGATGAAATGCAAAATGGTGGCAGGAAAAATAGTAAGAGGGTCATGGGGCATGAATAGGTTACAAATATGTTTGACCATGTTTGTAACTGTGGCGAGTTTGCTATGACTGCTACAATTATATGTCATAGATCTACCCTTCCCCATACACTCAGTGCAGTTTTACACCATTCACTACAGCTCAGACCATTTATCAAGAAGAAAGATGGCCTGCCCTAGTGCCTACATTGTCATCATCCCTGCCTTGAAACGGAATGTGCACACTTCATGTAGCATTCTTTTGAAATAAAGTATGCTGTCCAGTTTTAACTTCCAAGTGTTTTTTCATGAATAAGAATGACCTTTTCCTCATCCACCAAGCACTGACTCATAGTCTAACCCAGATCCCTAAAGAATGATTGTGGATATACTTAATTTCCCAAAGTCTGTTGTTTCAAAATGTGCTACATGTCCATGTACTACAAGAACAATATTTTGATTTTTTTTTAACTTGAAGTCCAGCATTATTTTATATGCTGCACTGCATCCTATCACTACTGCCCTATCTTTGCATAATATCCTACTTAGCTGCTGTAGTAACCTTGTGGGATTACAGTGGCATTTGGTTTCCTGGGCCAGACAGCTGTATTAACTGCTCAGCACCCAGTGTAGTAGCAATGAAGAAAGAACATTTACTCCAAATGTTTTCTAAAGATTTCCCTCATTCATCATAACTTGGTTGAATTTTTATCATCTTTTGGATGTATCTTCTATAAAACATGCATAGGAGCCCACCATATCATTCAATCCATTAGTACTAGACTTTTTTAAC
This sequence comes from Protopterus annectens, assembly GCF_019279795.1. Taxonomy (NCBI): domain Eukaryota; kingdom Metazoa; phylum Chordata; order Ceratodontiformes; family Protopteridae; genus Protopterus; species Protopterus annectens. The sequence goes on from NC_056731.1 coordinate 1,398,715,015, forward strand.
ACCCTTATTGAATTATCACTTAAGATATAGGCAAACATACATTCATGTGAAAGAAAACAAACCATGCTAACATGTTCACAGTTACAAATACCATACATCACATACAGGCTTTTATACAATTATTGTCAATCCAGTATTACATAAGTTGCTCAGTTCCTGCCTTCCCTTAAACCCCACTCCTCTAAAACATTATTCTGCATGTATGATTCCCACACCTTCCATTTTTTTCTGTGTAGTTTGTTCCCACTCTTTTCTAAAGGTCCCACTTCCAGTTCTTTTATCTCTGTTACGATATTCTCTAATTCAAGTGTAGTTAGTTTAGACTTTGATTTCCATGTTCTATTACTTGCATTTTTGGCAGCCACCAGAATTAAACTTAACAAGGCCTTACTATATTTAAGCAATTCAGATTGGTATACCTGCTCAAAAAAATTGTTTCCTTAGTTACACCCATTTCTCACCCAATGATTCTGAAAGAATACTCTGTAGGGAATTTTTAATGTCTGCCAACTCATTACACACAAACCATATGTTCTCAGTGATTTCTTTATTCCTAATCATACCTCCAACATTTGACATCTACCTGAGAAAAAAATATTTGGAATCTGGATTCAAATGCCTATGCACACACTTCCAGCCAAAAATCTTATATCTTCTAGACTTTGTTGTTTATCTGGGAGTCATACATTTGTGGTCCCATTGTTTTCTTGTAAATTTTTTATGCAACCTCTATTCTCAATCTTTTCTAGCCTCCATTGATTGATTCCTATAGTTATCATGCAATATTTTATATGCGCTACAAATTATCACTTTTTAACAGCAGCTTTTGTTCTAGATTCAACTAAAAACTCTACTAGGGTGGGTCTTTCACTTAAGGTTCTCCTATCCATTTATCTTTGCCTATAGTCTGATATTAGTCCCTGATATAAAAGGCAGTCTCTAGCCTGTAGTCCAAATGTCTTCTTGACCTCTTCCCATTCTAATGCCTTTTCCCCATCGAGTTATTTGCTCCCAATGCCTGTTTTCCTTTGCCAATTTTCTCCAGTAAATTCCAGCCCCTTCTTGCCTATTTTCTGTACCCCTAATTGCAGTCATTTCTACTGGCAGAATCTCTTTTCTCCATTCTCACATTGGCTTAGTTCTTAGAATAGTTTCTGCTACTTTTTGAATGTAATCTGTATAGTTGTTGGTGTTCTCCTTAAGGAGCTGCATCCAAAATCCCATTCTCTCCTTATATTTTTAATTTCGCCCCTGCTTCATCAGCATCCCTTTCCACTTTGAATTATCGCTTTCTATTTTTGTTATGTATATGAGCTTTAACTGGGTAGCTGTAAAATACTCCTTCATATCAGGTAATCATAAACTACCTTGTTCTATACAGTGACAATCATCTAGACTCAAGGTTTGCACCACCAGGTGGCTAGCCTGCTGCAGTAGTTCATCTACACTACACATGCCAACTTAGACCTATTGCCAATTTAGAGTGCCAAATCCACCTTCTGCATGCCTTTGGAATGTGGGAAGAAACCAAATCACCCAGAGGAAATGCAAGTGAACACAGGGAGGACATGCAGATTCCACACAGAAGGCAGCCTGGCTGAGAATTGAACTAAGGAACCTCTTGCTGTGAGGAGGCAATGATATCCGGTGCACCACTGTGCTGCCCCTTTGGACTACAAAAGGATACTTTGAACAAAGACCTGCACTTTATCCCCTCATTATATTGTAAAACAGCTTCTGAGACAAACATAAATAAGGGTTATTCCAGGAAAAAAAGAAGCAGCCCTGTTACAGAAGGTATGTAAGATGACAGTGACTGACAATAATCTCATTATATGCCAATGGGGTGGGACTACACTGCTACTTCTTTATGTCTAGCAAGATTAATATAAAGCACACTTTAAATGGATTATGGGAAAGAGAAAGGGTTGAATTAAAACAAGATAGCATTGATATATTAAGCGCCATTGGTAGCTATGTTTGAAAAAAAACATATTAAAATTCTATAAGAAGCACTCTGATTGAATTTGAGGTGTTAACATAGCTCAGAAAGCAAAGATAGAGTGAAAAAATAGATTTTTTTTAGTTCTAAGGTGGAGTTTTCCTTTAGGAACAAAAACTGTTTACTTTTAGTTACTTTCCTTTTTTTCTTTTTCTCCTTCCCTTCAGTGTCCTTCCAAACATTTATGACATGAAGTGGGGAATATGTATTTCAGTCCCCCACAAGTTTAACAAAGTCAACTAAAGTCCAGTCTTTCCACTTTTTCTTGTAAAGCCATATTGCACAAATGTGATTGATTATTTATAGTCTTATATTTATTCACTAATTTCAATGTTGCTTGTCTTCTTATTGTTCATCTCCATCTCCCAAGTCCAGACTCCAGTTCACTTCCAAGGTACTCCTGATTGTTCTAGTTAGCTTCTGTGCTTTTTTTTTTTTGTCTCTCATACATTTTTCTTTGAAACATCGGTAAAGGTTTCATCGGCAAAGTCTCTCTATAAGCATTAGTATCAGAAGAATGAGAAGCAGAACCCCCTTCTATTTCATGACTCACATTAACAAGCTTATATTTCTTCCTTTGCTTGTTCTGCATCAGAAAATGACTTTGATCCTCCAGAAAAAAAAAAATATGCTGAAGACAGCTGGGTACAGCAGCTTGAAAATCTCACCTGCCTCTCAATGTTCCCTGATTGCTATGATCAATTTGCTTCTATTCTGTCTGGTGTACAGTGAATAATTATTTTCCAAAAACATTATTCTATCTCCAGTTTTTAATACTTTGCTCTTTTACCACCGTGTTGTCAGAATCAATTATTTCTACTTGTATTACTGCATTTTTACTAACATGGGTCTTGGCTGCTTCTCATGGTCGGGTCTGGAGCATACACATGATGTGCCCTTTCAATTAATAAATCCTGCTGTGGAATACCAGTCCACTTGTTTTTTGTGTATTTATAAAATTAATACAGTCTGTTCCAGTTTCTGTGGTACAGCAGAAAATTTCATTTTTTTCATGTGTTCTCAGTCTTCTAACTCTACCATTTTTTGAAGCAGGTCTTCTTGAGCAGTCTCATACTCAGTCAGCCTTTTCTTCATTTCAACCTCTGATTTTTGCAGCTTTATCAATTCATCTGAATAGCTGTTTAAAGCTTCTTCCATGTTTTAAAAACTTTTGTTATTTAAGTTGATATATTCCATCAATGTTTTATTTATTTTAATTAACTCTGAGCACATTTGATTTATCTTTTCCTTTAAATTACTGGAAGCCATGTCTTGCACCACAGCTGTAGCTTGAACTGCTTCTTGCTGAACAGCTGTAGGATTCTTCCCAGTCATTGTTTTCTCTTCACCTTCTCCAGTTGATATTCTTTCAGACTCTCTAAATATCTTCTTTGCTAAAAATCAGGCAGAGTACTTAGTAGCCAGTAACTGAATTTATTACAACTTGAAGAGTTTCTGACCCTTATCTCTCAGCTTTTTTTTTTTTTTACACTGGGAGAGCTGAAAAGAAGCTGTTGATCAGTGTGCAGCTATCTTTGAAGTCTGGTAATGGACTGTTTTGTCCCAAAAGATGGCTGTGCACAGTGATTATAGAATTGCCTTTCAGGACATAAATGGAAATGTGCAAAAACAAAAACTAAACACTTAAAATGGGCAAACTGAAAGCCTGTTTCTAAATTACTGAGAATTATGAAGACCTATCATGTGACTTAGCTTTATAACTTGTAAACTTTATTTCAATTTTAGGCCCAGACTTTTGTGTAATATTTAAAGGAAACCATTTTCTGAAATATTCCACTGTGACTATACAATTCCATATGGTGACTACAAGACCATTCTTGCATTGAAGAGGTCAATGTAATGATTAAACAGCTCCACAGTGGCACAATTGTACAACTGGATGTGACATGGCAGGAACTACTAAAGCCACTAGATATTGTTGTGGTTGTCACTGTTAATGCTATTTTAATACTGCATGGAAGATACGGTCAGTACCTTTGAACTGGAAAACTGGAATAATGGTCAGAGCAGGAGGGTATTTTATAAATATTTAGAGCTTGTTCATCATTCTTAGTAGAAAAGTCTGTGTCATGGTGCTGAAAAGAAGAGTTCTTCATAGTTCACAGATTTGGGAGAAGCAATGTAAACTCTGTCCTGGCCATAAAACAGCAGATTAAATATTTGTCCTTATGCACATATTAGAGGGGATGTGGGAGCTTGCCAATATGATCCATATACATATGGTGACCCCGGAGAAGACATATGACCACATACCATGGAATGTCTTGTGGGAGATATTTCAGTAGTACAGAGTACTACAGCTAGTACTGCACATTATTTGATCCCTGTATATTCGGAGAAAGAGTTGTGATGACATTTTTGGATTAAGTCAAACACATTCAGGATAACTGCAATACTCATTAAAGGGCAGGGTTTATCCTTCTTCCCATTCAAAATTTTCGCAGCAAGTAATCAAGGCATAGGTGAGATATAGACAGAATCCAGTTTGGTGGATTGAGGGCTGCATATTTGTTGCTTGAAGATGATGTCCTCTTGGGTTCAAATGACAGTAGTCTATGATGTGCAAAAAGCTCGTAGCTACCAAGTGTTAGCTTTGAGATTCAGCATTAATCCTAATAAACTAGTTACATTGATTTTGTTTCTCATGTACTGTTTCTGAATCCTGTGTCTCTATATTATGTAATGGGTATCAGAAATGAAGAAATATCCATTAGAATTGAAGCAAATTATTTCCTTTCAGATGTTAATATGCTTGGAAGTCCATAACTATATGTTTAGTGGAAACATGTTTCAGCTGCAAACTCCTTGGAATTCTGTTGTTGTATGGAAAATTAGCAGACAACGTGAAATGTTAGTTCCAGAAACAGGAGTTCCTCACTAGCAGTAAAGTAACAGGGAAGCCTAAAAATATACAGTACGCAACATTCCTTCATTTGTCTGGGAAAGAATCCTTAAAGGTATCCAGTCTTTTTACTTTCTGTGATATGAAGAGAGAGAAAACAGCAGCATTTAGAGAGAATTTCAACAATTACTGTGAAGCTAGAGATAATTTGCAAAAATGCCATTTGTCTTTAAAGTGTCCAAGTTCCTATAGAAACTAAAGATTACTGCACTGAAGGATGACACCAAAAAGTGAATTTGCTAAGCTGAATGATTCTCTAATAACCGAATAATTTATAGTACAAAACATGATAATATGAGTGGGACACTATTAAAAGGCATACCCTCAAGGTATAGAGAAGTTAATAGTACTGCTTTAATCATCCCTTAGTAAGCTCTTCATTGATTTTAATGTTCCTTTTGGCATGTAACTCACCAAGCACCTAAAGCAGCTTAAAAGACCTCAGTATTTCCTCACAGAAAAGATATTAGGTCTCCTTACCCGTAATTACTCTGATAGACTAAAAGCTCTGTCACTGTGTTCAGTATCATACAGACTGCTGAGAAGTGACTTCTGGTTAGCTTTCTATGTTATGAATAACCCAACAATCTTTGAACTCCATAATCTAAATAGAACAAGTGGTAAAGCAAACATCCGTTCTAGATACTTAAACCTGTACTATCACATCAACAAGATCAGATGATATGGTAGATACCTAACTCAATGTATACCATGTTTCTGGAGTAGGCTGTCCTTACCAATCAAGCAGAGTACTTCCCTGCAACCTTTAAAACCAGTCTGGTTGACTAGATATGTGATCTGAAGTTTTCACTGGGAATATGTACAGAAAGACTTTAATGCGGGACAGTGATAGTCTCCTACCAGGGATCCCTGACCAACCTTAGCAAAAAGCTAAGAACCCTCATAAAAACCTCTAAGGCGAAGTTTGAAAGAAAAATTGCAACAGACACCAAAGACAACCACAAGGCATTTTTTAGCTATGTTGTTGCGTCTTTCGGCTTTTCCCTGTCAAGAACCTAAACTGCGAAACTCAGATCTGCTCTGAGCTACAGCATAATGGTTCAAAAGTCACAGAACTAACTGATATCTCCAATATATTGGCAGATAGGTTCAGTGCAAACTTTACCCCACCCTCACCACCTAGAGGGCCCATATACATACCAGATGATTTTGCTGCCCCTGAAATCACATATGGCTGAGCTTGGTGGTCTCTTTTGGCCACAATCTTAGTAGAAACCTATGAACCTAATAGAAACAGACCCAACCATTTCAAAAAATATGACTGTATGTAGATTAAATGCAATTACTAGTATGCAGTTAAAATAGTAGACATCAAAAGATTATATTAGCTCTCGTGTCATACCCAAGACAACCAATAAATCATGTTGGTGTATACAGTTAAAAAAAAAAATCAGTTGAGGGAAAATGTGTGTAAAATAAGACATGAGTCCAATAATAAGGAATAAAAATTAAAGTCAGGATGTGTTATAGCAGCAATGGATATAATAGGAGAGCCCTATTAGACTCTAAAATGTAGGTCAGACAAATTCCCACATAGTTTTAGTTCAAGTTTACAGCAGATATAAATATAAGCATGACAGGAAGTGTTACCCTGCATTTAGTTAATGTTGCAAAACCTGGGTTTGAAAAAAAAGATTTTTTTGAGATTTACGAAAGCAAAAACATTTATATACAAAGGAATCTGCATGCAGTTGAGCAAGCATAAAGAGCTTGTTTGTACCATTAAAATGAAAAGGCTTACTGTTTTGAAATCTGAAAATGCATTGGAGCAGCTGGGGCAGCAAGACTGATTAATGCCAACAGAAACTGAGAATGAATGGGCAAAATGCTGAATTTAAGCTAGACATACATAAAGAATGCAAAATTTTATCTCAAGATTCATTTATGGCTTTCAGGCTCATTGATTCCAAACAGAAAGCTGTATGTGCAAATTTTGCCATTCTTGCCATGGGGTAGTACAATTCATTCAGACTCTACTGATATAAATACAACAATAAAAGTACAGATACAGAGTACAGTTCACACAGTACCCGGTCTAATGGCAACTATCCAAACAGTGAAGAATATCATGAGAAAGGGGAGTAGCAAAACTTAAGGGAATTGTCATCTCACAATTCTAAAAGTAGAAAAAAATATATATATTGTGATGGTCCACCAGCAGAAAACACAAAGACACTGAAACACAACCAACATAGGTTTTGCAATTATCTGAGCTTTTGGGTTAGCTGGGGCCTGTCTTCAGGAGTTATGAAGTTACTGATATAATGATATGGTGTTTAAAAATCCAAGTATGCAAAGAAAGGAAAGTATATCATTATCTTTCTAAACTAATGTCTTTTGGCTTTTCCCGGTTAGGGGTCGCCACAGTGGAATTCCAGGCCGCTAATGATTGGCAGTGGATTTTTTTACTGTGCCGAGTTGCCAGCCCAATGCCCAACCTTCAAAGAAGGTACACCCATTCACGCACGCACCTACCTGCATGTCTTTAAATGTCACTTGATGGTGGGGAAGAACATGCAGACTCCACACAGAAGGCGCTCCAGCCGAGAATCGAATGGGAGAACCTCTTGCTGTGAGGTGACAGCGCTAACCGCTGCACCATCATTATCTTTCTACTGGCCAAAAAAAGTTATTAAAAATGTCAGTGTGGGGAACAAAGGTGCAGCTTGGATGTCTAGACAAACATACCTCAGAGGCAGACACAGTGTGTGTGTGTGTGTGTGTGTGTGTGTGTGTGTGTGTGTGTGTGTGTGTGTGTGTGTGTGTGTGTGTGTGTGTGTGTGTGTGTGTGTGCATGTGTGTGTGTGTGTGTGTGTGTGTGTGTGTGTGTGTGAGAAAGAGAAGGACTGTGCAGTGGCAGTTAGCTAAGGTTAAACTATTCCCAGCTCCACTGAGTCTGCTCTTCAGATTTTCCCTTAGCACTAGTCAGTTCTTCCAGATTTAGCACTCAAATCAGTGCTTTCAGACTAGCACTTGATCCGAAAAGAGACAGAAGCACAAACAACCTATAGTACTCGATCCCCTACAGTTGTTGTAGGGAACAGCCAAACTACTCTCCCCACCAGGTAAATAAGAAAAAGTTCTGAAACTCTCTCAGGCATGTCCATGAGCCAGCTCCCAGGGTATTCTCTTGTTCACCTCATGAATATGGGCATCCTGAGGCAATGTCACAACTGCCTCATGTACACAGACAACCCTCTCCTCCTACCACATGACACCAAAATCTGCGAGAGATGCACTTACATAGCCAAACTTGAGGCAAAGCTCTCTCCAGCCATGACTGGATTTGACAGTCAGGAGGAGAAAGTGCCAACCTGCAACACCCCACTCCCTGCACATAGACCCACCAAGCATGCAACTGTAAACCTGACACACAGATACACAAAGACATAGTCAGAGTGTCTAAATAAAAATCTACAGAAACAGCAGAGACATCCAAAGCAGACACGCAAGCAACCTACACCCACTAACACACTGAAATCAACACATAACCTCCAAAACCAGTGTGCCAGACAACCACAGCCCTTAAGGCAAAACACCATACCTAACACACTTGTAATAGGTGAATCCATAGTCAGGCACACAGATGTCCTTCTCACCACACTGAACAAAGAGACGTTCACCATCAGCTGCTTGTCGGATGCCAGAATCCGTCACATTACCCACACACTCAGGTCACTCCATGACAAGCACAAATATGACTCTGTCATTGTCCATGTTGGTGTGAATAACCTGAGACATACCTCCCTGGACTACATGAAAAGGGACATAGAAGAGCTCACTGATCATGTAACCAAGGCAGGTATGACCCTAGCCCTGAGCGGCATCTTGCCCTCACCAAGAATGATACCTCAGTACAAGGAAAAATGATACATTTCAACAATTGGCTAAGTTTCTGGTGTCATTCAAAGGGGGATCCAGGATCTGTCTGCCTGGTATGACATGCTTGACAAGCCTCGATGCTTCGCCAGAGATGGCTTGCACCTGTCACCCCTGAGATTCAGGATACTGTCAAAGGGTCTTGCCACCCAGATAGTGCCTTTTTTAGACTAGGCTCAAAAGACAAATCCGCCGCCATAACAAGTGCCAGCGACAAAAAACTGAGGGTCATGCTGCTCAATGCTAGGAGTTTAAACCTGAAAATGCACTCTCTCGAAGCACTCCTCAATATGGAGAGCATCGATATTTGTGCAGTAACAGAGACCTGGTTCAAGGCTCAAGAGAGCACCCCAGCGATACCAGGCTACAACTCATATCACACATTTCAGCCACAAAACCCAGACTGAAATACAAAGGAAGGAGGCGTATCCATATTCATCAATGTTAATCACACCTCCAGACTGGTTGCAAAGTATAATGCCTCGGAGATCATCCAAGTGCAACTTACAATGGGCAAAACTGCAATTCAGATTGTAGCTTGCTACAGATCACCATCCCTGACCCAAGATACCCACTTCTTGTTCCTCGAGATACTGGAAAACATGAAGGTCCAACCGAACACCCTTATACTGGGTGATTTCAATTACCCAAACATTAACTGGGAAAACTATGGAAGCACTAATACCTTTGCTCAGCACTTCCTCGAATATATAAACTCAAATGCCCTCTTCTTCTTCTTTTGGCATTTCCCGGTTAGGGGTCGCCACAGCAGATCACCTGTACACTCATAATTGGCAGTGGAGTTTTATGGTGTCGAGTTGCCAGCCTGGCACCCAACCTTCCACAGAAGGCACACACGCGGACTTACACCTAGGGCCAATTTAGAGTGTCCAATCCACCTACAGCATGTCTATTATCACCCCCACGAGAGGTAACAATATACTGGACCTGGTTATCACCAACATGGGGGATAAATGCTCCACACCTGTGGTAAATTCCTCATTGGTCAGATCAGACCATAAACTCATCACCCTAGATATCTGCATACCACCCTCAACCCCTCCCAGGGAAACCATGATAAAAAATTTCTTCACAGCAAACTTTATGCTACTCAAGACAGAGCTGGCAAATTTTGTTACTCACACACAGAATGTAAATATGATTGAAACTGCTGTATCCTACACAAAAGCACTCTACAAGCACTTACACAAGTGTATGGACTGTGCTATCCCAAACAAGACCAAGACCTATTCCCCCAAAAAGAGGAAACCAGTCTGGTGGGCCCCGGCCATAAATAAGCTCTACAATAGAAGGAAGAAATTGTTACAAAAACGAGTAAAAACCCAGGAATGGAAGGGATCCCTGACCAACCTTAGCAAAAAGCTAAGAACCCTCATAAAAACCTCTAAGGCGAAGTTTGAAAGAAAAATTGCAACAGACACCAAAGACAACCACAAGGCATTTTTTAGCTATGTTGTTGCGTCTTTCGGCTTTTCCCTGTCAAGAACCTAAACTGCGACACTCAGATCTGCTCTGAGCTACAGCATAATGGTTCAAAAGTCACAGAACTAACTGATATCTCCAATATATTGGCAGATAGGTTCAGTGCAAACTTTACCCCACCCTCACCACCTAGAGGGCCCATATACATACCAGATGATTTTGCTGCCCCTGAAATCACAGACACCCATGTGAAAACAGCACTCTCCAAAGCAGAAAACACAGCATCTATGGGACCTGACAGCATCCCAGGCTGCGTGATACATGAACTCCAAAACAAATTAATCCCGCACCTTAATACCATGTTTAACCACAGCCTCATCTCAGGCTATGTGCCCACAGAGTGGTGCATGGCAACAGTCATCCCACTCCACAAAGGAGGTGCCACCAATGACCCCGGGAACTACTGCCCCATCAGCCTGATGAGCCTAGTCTGTGAGGCCATGGAGCGCATCATCGTGGAACTCATAAACAAAGACATTAGGAACCTACAAACTCTAGACCCTACCCAGTTTGGATTCATAAAGGGATGGTCATGTCTCCTCAATCTGGCTGACTTTTTTTAAAAGATCACTGAGACAATAGAAGAAGGGAAGGTGGTCCACACAGCATACCTTGATCTTGCCAAGGCCTTCGATACCATTCCCCACTCGGGAAATATAGACAAACTCACTAACCTAAACATAAACCTCTACGTAACAAGATGGGTTGCCAACTAGCTCATGGATAGAACTCATTCAGTGAGAATAGGGAACGCTAGATCAGACTCCAAACCTGTGACTAGTGGAGTCCCACAGGGCTCAGTATTGGGACCCCTCCTGTTCAGCATCTATTTCTCCGAGGTACAAGTAAACATGGAGGGATTATGGCTAACAAAGTTTGCAGATGACTGCAAACTGGGCGCCATAATTGAGACTCCTACTGATGTAGACATCCTTCAGAGGGGTCTCACTGATACAGATATGTGGTGCCAAAATCACGGTCTCAAGTTAAATGCCAAAAAGTGCATTGTCATACCTTTTGGGAAAAACCAAGTACCAATAAATTACAACAAAGGTGGCAGCCCACTTATCACAAAGTGTGATAAGAGACCTAGGGAAACAGGTGGGTAGTAACCTCTCCTTCGACAACCACATCACTAAAGTGGTTAGAAAATCCTTCTACATGGCCCATCTTATCACAAAGGGGTTTGCATCTAGGAATAAGGAAGTTATTGTCCCCCTCTATTCATCACTCATTAGACCCATGATTGAATACAATGCCCCATTCAGGATGTACCTTGCAAGACATCTGCAACAACTGGAGAGGCCTCAAAAGTACCTCACTAAGAGGATAACGGGCCTTAAACACATGCCGTATGCCACAAGGCTAAAAAAACTCAAACTATACCCGGTCGCGTACTGACTACTCAGAGGTGACCTATGCCTAACATACAAGGCTATGGCAAACCCCAAATTACTGGAAATGCTCCACCTAAGGAAAACCCAATCCACCAGAGATACACGCTCAAGGGACATTAACCTGACAGCAACAATAAACAGGACTTGTTGGAGGGACAGATTCATGTCCCAGAGACTCCCCTTGCTCTGGAATAAGGTCCCCATATATGTGAGGCAGAGCCCCTCACTAGCGCTCTTCAAGAGGAATCTTGATGAGTGGATGGGAAACAGGAAATTCACCCCAGGAATCATGTCTGTGGCCCTGCTCGATAGAGGTGCAGGAAACTAAACCTCATGGGAGGCAAAAGCCGAAACATTTTGGCTAGGCTTAATTATGCCCTAGGACTAATAGCCTAGTATCTACCTATGAACCTATGAACCTATAAAAACATTTCAAAAATTGTCAACACAGTTCTGAAATGAGGTGAATCGACTCACAAGAAGGGATAGTCAAAAGGACCCAACAAAAGCAAATAATACATTTACTCTCTCTCTCTCTCTCTCTGACTTCCTCCCTGAAATCTCCAACCTACCCACCTCATCAAACACTTACACTGACTCCATCCCCCAGGAGCTACTTGTCTACATTCCTCAGTTTTACTTTAAACAAGAGACTTATAACTTATTCTACAACAGATAAAAATTAACAGCGCACCAGACACAGATGGTCTCTATCCCTAGTTCAATTATAACTGCAAAAACTTACAGTACTCACAACCACTGAAGGGCAAACATTAGCATTATACAATGCCTCCTCTAAAACGTGCAAGCTGATTGGCCAGCCCAACCAGCGTGCCCGTTGTAAATCCCTCAATATACTAACGGAAAAAGGTCCGGTCGCCCGGACTTTTTCCGTTAGTAAACTACTAATCTCGCTATGTTAAAAGAGTTTAACATAGCGACACAGGTTTAAAAAAAGCAATGCAGATCTCCGTTGCTTTTTTTAAAGCTGTCTCGCTATGTTAAACTCCTTTAACATAGCGACACAGTGTGTAAAAAGCAACGGAGATCTGGCGATCTCCGTTGCTTTTTTTCTAACCTGTCTCGCTATGTTAAATGAGTTTAACATAGCGAGACAGCTTTAAAATAAGCAACGGAGATCTCCGTTGCTTATTTTAAAGCTGTCTCGCTATGTTAAACCCATTTAACATAGCGAGATAGTAAAAGCAACGGAGATCTTGCGTTCTCCGTTGCTTTTGCCCACAGCTCTGATGTACTGCGTAGGCATGCGCAGTACATCAGAACTGCCGCGGAACACCAGACATCTGCGGAAGGGCAGCAAAGAGGCATTATACAATGCCATTATTTAAGAAAAGTAATTATTTCTATTCTTAAATAATGTCATTGTATAATAGCAATAACCCACTTCTGGGTGTGGGTAATGCTGGATTTACCCACGGTTGTCTTTGTTTGGTCCCTCGGGCTTCGCCCTCGGGACCAAACCACGCCAACTGTGGGTAAATCCAGCATTACCCACACCCAGGCGTGGGTTATTGCTATATTCTTCAGTCCATTTAACTATCCTGTCATTCCCACTTAAACAACGCACAGTTATAAATATCACACAGGCACATCAGTTCCTACATGAGGTTTATCTTGATTTATTGTAAATAATGTATATTATAATTGTAGATACGCTTTAGATTTCTGTTAACTGGTAATGGTACTTTACAAATGCATATTGTCATTCTCCTGTTGCTATTTCTCATTAAATATGATTTTAACTTTCTTTGCATTTCTAGGGTTGAGACTCAGATCAGTCATTTTAATCAGTACTTTACCAAGTTAACACATTTTAAATAAATAATATAAATACAAAAGCAGCTCAAGATACTGCTCTGACACTAAATGAGAAAACAAATCATGATACAAGATATGTATATAGAGAGTGTTAAATCCTAAGAAGGAAAACAAGGATTTATAATTTGTTATTTCTTAGTCTATCTAAATAAACAACCTTTTGTGAGATATATGTTTTGAAAACATGAACTTGCAATAATTTCACATTCATGTGTTATGAAAAGAGGTAGGGACTACCATAAGAATAACATATTGGGCTAGAATGTTTGGATATATTGTGCAATTAATATACTATACAGGCTGTGGTTTAGCTAAATTAAATTATAAAAGAGGAAGAAAGAGAAAGAGAGAATGTGTTGATAATGTTAGTCTAAAGTTCTCAGATGCTAACTTCTGCTTGACTTTGTGTTGTACTGTCACTTTTGCAGAGTTACTAACATGTTGTGGGTGAGAGATTCTGCTATTAAACTTGGGGACTGCATGCCACCTTCCTCATGCTGCCTCATAAATATAACTATATTATCAACAGCAGCAGCAACATCCATTCTCCTGATGATACCATCCAAATGTATTGGTATAGTTGAACTGTTTGTTTACCCTGTAACCCAGTACGTTATTTACAGAGGTACATATACAGATTATTTTAATAAACATATGTCACATTTGCATATCTTATTAAAATATGTTAACACATTACTCATATCCATATTTTTTTAAAGATGCATGTATGATTATAACCATGCTCATGATTTCCTCTGCATTTCATGAACAGAATTACAATTGCTATTTCAGGTACACGTCTTTCTTAGAAAATACCTATTATTATGCAAACTTGTTAAACTTTTTTATCTTTAATATGACTTGATGTAACAGCGAACATTAAAAAACATTTTTTAATTACTATAGAGCTCTGGCCTTCTGTTCACTGCGTGTCTATCCACTAGGCCAGCCAGTCAGCAGTGCGCTCCTGACAGATATTAATGTTTTGCTAAGTACCATGTCTTGTTTACACCTTGATCTTATCCTGATATGAATCATTGAGAAGGTAGAGCGTTATCCTGATCTCCTTGTTGGACCAGCTACGAGTGTGGTCTCATGCCTTTACAGGTGATATCATCATTTGAAGCACCAGAACAACAAAGAGGAAAGTATGGTCAGAGATGTATTAATCAGGGTTAGAGCTACTCCCTGTAGGGAGTGGCATCACCTTAACCAAACCCTTTTTACTAGCATGGTCATTACAACAGCTGTCTATATTATTGGCAAGTTTGATTTAACCAAAACTGCTTTGTCAAACACTTTTTTCTTTAGGGTATGGAAATCAATTACCTTTCCCTTCTGTTTGAAATTGATTAAAATGAAAATAAATAATTATTTATATTGATAATGCTTATTGGAACAAGGCCTGGAGTCAAGTAGTTTTTGAAATGAATGCAGTAGGTGGCAGAAACTGAGCACTGGCACAGTGCAAAAGGGCAAATTATATTGTAGCATGTGTTAGAAGCAAAGCCAGGCAGAATGCAATTTCCCATACAAGTACGGGGGCGGGGCACTCTGATTCATATTCTATTAACACCAGATGGAGAATACCTTCTACACATCCATAGGGATGACTATGACACAAAAGATGGTGGAGCAGGGATAATTAGAGGTGGTGTGGACACTGTTCAATCTTAGCAATGTCTGCAGCAGGAGTAACACTCATCTGTTCATGAAGGTTGGCTTACAATCAGTAAAGTACAGTTTTGTACCTACCATAAATGTAGATGTTCGAGGATCTCCATTGCTGCAGTCCTTACATATGGGTACTCCGCTGCCCACAATCGGCCCGAATACCAAAGGGCTAGAACCGGCGTCGGTCATCGGCGCCCGAGACTGACGTCAGTACGTGCCAGTACAAATGCGCATGACCGACGCCATAACCTCAGTCTTTCTTGCCTCAGATGTCAGAATGCAAAAAACACCACCCAAACCCCAACCTAAAAAGAAAAGGGGGGAAGGAGGGAGGGAAAATTGGACTGCAGCAATGGAGATCCTCGAACATCTACATTTATGGTAGGTACAAAACTGTACTATGTTCTTCATCTCCCATTGCTGCAGTCCTTACATATGGGTAGAATCCCAGAGCAACGGAAAAAAGGGAGGCTGGCTAACTAAATAGCAGTAGGAGCTGCTAACATGCCCTGTAAGATTGCAGTGGCAAACCCAGCCCTAGACCTAGAATAAAGAGGTAAATGATAATGCTTTGTAAAGGTATGTACAGAACTCCAAGTAGCTGCCTCTAGAATGTCTTTAGTAGCTACCCCTCTCAAAAAAGCAGTAGAGGTGGCCGTAGCCCTAGTAGAATGAGGCCTGATCCCAACTGGAACCTCCTTTCCATGATGAGAGTAACAAAAAGCAATACAATGGCCAATCCATTTGGAAATAATTTGTTTCGAGACAGCTTTCCCTCGTGAAGTCAAAGCAAATGAAACAAATAATTGTTGAGATCTTCTGAACTCTTTGGTTCTGAACAAATAATACCTTAACTGCCTATGTACATCCAAAGAATGCAAAACTTTTTCCCCTTCATTTTGGGGGTCAGCATAAAAAGTAGGCAAATGTATAGATTGGTTCAATGCCACATTAGAAATCACTTTAGGCAGAAAAGTAGGATTAGTACGTAAGGAAACTCTGTCCTTGTGAAAAATCAGAAAAGGTTCCACTGCCATGAGGGCCTGTAATTCAGATACCCTTCTAGCAGAAGTAACAGCCAATAAAAAGCAGTCTTCCAAGACAACAACTTCAATTCAGCTGTAGCTGCAGGTTCAAAAGGAGGCAGAGTCAGCTTTTCCAAAACAAAATTAAGATCCCAGGTAGGAGTAGGAGCCCTCCGTGGGGTTCTTATATTCTTTGCCCCTCTAAGAAACTGTTTAACCAATGGATGTGAAAATAAAGGAGGGTCACAATCATAGTGAGCAGAAATAGCTGCAGCATGCACTTTTACAGAAGAGAAGGACAAACCCTTGTCCAATAAAATAGTCAAATATTGCAATGTACAACTCAAATTAGGCAATTTGACATCAAAGCCTTTAGCTGAACTCCAAAGAAAAAATCTCTTCCATTTATCAGCATAAACTTTTCGAGTACTAGGATGCCTGGCTTCCAAAATAACATCCAAAACTTGTTGAGGGAGCTGAAGGCCCTCCTTCTCTAAAACAGAATGCGCCAGGCTGTCAGGTGTAGGGATTGCACCCTGACATTGAGAAAATGATTGTTTTCCTGAGACAATAAGTGAGTAATCTGTGGTAATGGCCAAGGTGTTCCATGAATTAAGCTCCTCAACAGAGGGTACCAATGCTGACGAGGCCAATCCGGTGCTATAAGGATCATGCAAGGTTTGTCCCTCCTGACTTTAAACAGCACCTTTAGAAGAAGAGGCAAAGGAGGAAAAGCATACACGTGAAGGTTGCTCCAACTGAAGGATAGTGCATCTATTTTCCAGGCTTTTGGATGAAACAGCCTTGTGCAAAACAGTGGCAGTTGGAAATTCAGAGGAGAAGCGAACAGATCTATGTCTGGAGTTCCCCAAGTCCTGGTCAACTGAAGAAATACCTGAGGGTCCAATTTCCATTCGTGAGGATCCACAATCTGTCTGCTCAGAACATCTGCTAACGAATTTTGTGCTCCTGGCAGAAACTGTGCTCGAAGAGTGATGTGCAGATTCAAAGCAGTTTCCCATAACAGCATTGCTTGTCTGCAAAGAGGGTAAGAATGAGTTCCCCCCTGCTTGTTGATGTACCACATGACAGTTGTGTTGTCTGTTTGAATCAACACCAGTCCTGGTTGAAGTAGGCTCTTGAATCCTTCCAAAGCAAATTGAACTGCCAGCATCTCTTTCATGTTGATATGCAAGTGAAGTAGCTCTGGGGGCCAAAGGTCTTGAATCCATTTTCCTCTGAAATGAGCTCCCCAGGCTGACTCCGAGGCATCTGTCGTCAATATCTGACTTGCCTCTGGTTGGGTCACAGAGAGCCCCTTGTTTAGGTGACATTCCTGAGCCCACCACAGAAATTCTTTCTGAATGCAAGGTAGAATCCGAATGACAGTGTCCAAATCGTGGCTGTGTTGAGTCCAAATGCTTTTGAGATACCATTGTAGCTTCCTCATATGCAGTCTGGCATTGGGAAGTACTAGAATGCAAGATGCCATGAACCCCAAGGCTTGAAGGACTGTCCTTGCAGTCAGCCTGGACATTACTGATAGCTGTTGGAAGTATAGGTGAAGATTTCTTGGTTTGTCCGGGGTAAGAAATGCCATCTGAGCAGCTGTATTCAGTCTCATACCCTGAAAACACATCTCTTGTGAGGGTACTAGACTGGACTTTATTTCGTTCACAGAATACCCTAGGCAACTTAAAACTGTCATTACATACTGCAGATGTTGAAGAAGTTCGTGCTTGCCTTGAGCCAGAATCAAACAGTCGTCCAGATAAGGATAAATTTGAATTCCTGTTAGTCTGAGAAAAGCTATTACTGGAGCCAGGACTTTTGTGAATACCCTGGGTGCAGTAGACAAGCCAAAGGGCAATGCAGAGAACTGATAATGCAAATTCCCATTCCGAAATCTCAGGAATTTTCTGTAACTGGGCCTGATAGGAATGTGAAGATAGGCCTCTTTGAGATCCAGAGTCACCATCCAGTGATCTTTGCCCAGCATAGGTAACAGCTGTTGCAGTGTTAACATCTTGAATTTTGGAATTTCCAGAAAGGTGTTTAGAATGGACAAATCCAGAATGGGCCTCCAAGTATTTCCTTTCTTTGGCACTAAGAAAAGACGGGAATAAAACCCTGTGCCTCTTTCTGCAGAAGGTACTTCCTGTATTGCTCCCAACTGAAGCAGAGAAGACATTTGTGCCTGTGCTTCCAGTCTTTGCTGATGAGGCACATCCGGCATACCTTTGAAAGGAGGGAATGTGTGAAAATAAAATTTGTAGCCTCGAGTTATTATGTCCAATACCCATTTGTCTTGGGTAACCAAATGCCAATTCCTTTTGAAAAGTTCCAGTTTTCCTCCTAGAGGAGCTGCCAGCAAGGCAGAGTCCGGCAGCTGAAGACAAAGGTCATTGGGTCTGTTTCTGAAAGGACTGACCCCTGCCCTCCCCAGCAGAAGGGGTAGAAGAACTCAAAGATCTAGAAGTAACAGGGCCCTGAGAGGAAGCCCTACCTCTACCTCGCCTCGACCTGCCCCTAGGTTGATAATCCGAAGAGGGGAAAGACCATCCCTTAGCAGGCCAATTCCTACTGAACTTAGGGGGCTGAACCTGTAAAAAGTCCTTAACTGTCTGCATAGACTTAGCTTTTTCCTCCATTTTTTTCAAAACTGATTCTACTGGAGGGCCAAAAAGAACATCAGACTGCAGAGGAGCATCCATAATTCGAGCCTTAACATGCTCCGACAAGGTCTGATCTTTAAGCCAGGCATGCCTGCGAACAACTGAACTAGTAGCAGCCACCCTGGAAGAAGCCTGTAAAGCATCAAAATCACACTGCAAAGAATGCTTACCAACTTGGTCTGAAGCATGCACTAAATCCTGAAGCTCCTTACATTCAATACCTTCAGCTAAAGCATCTACTTTACATTTCAATTGGCCCAGCAAATAATTTTGATACCTGAGCATATGAAACTGACAATTTAAAGCTCTCATAGCCAAAGTAGAAGAGGTATACAGTTTTTACCCCACCTATCCAGGGCCCTAGCATCCTTGTCCAGAGGAACTGGATTCCTAACCACAGAAGCCCTAACACCTTTGGGGCCTTGAGTAATAGTTTCTGGATCAGCCCTAGGACTCTTATATAAGTACTTGTGAGCTTCCGAACCCTGTAGTATCTATCTGGTTTAACCGGGGCAGGAGGCAGAGAATCTGGGTTAAGGGCAGCCTCAGAAAATACATCCTGAACAACATCCAGTACAGGGGGAATAGCCAAGGGCCTATGCTGAGGCAAAAACAAGAATTCTCTTAGCCTTTTTCGAGAATCAGAATAATCCTGGCCCTCCCATTTGAAATGTTCCCTCATGGAATGCAAAGTCTCAGAGAAAGAAAAATCTTCTGGAGGGGATGCAGAGGGAGTAGTGTCCTCAGCCTCTGAATCAGAATAGGGAGGGAAATCCTGAAGTTCTTCTACAGAGGAATCTGACTCATTGGAAGACTGAACCAAACCCTCCAACTCTGTCTCTACCCTGGGCCTCTTCGCAGGGGGGGGGCATAGAACCCCTAATTAAAGAAATCAAATCTTCAGTCATCTTTAACATGTGCTTCCTAGGAGCTGGACCCTGGGGGCTAGCACCAGCAGGGGCAGACTTAGACTTAGAATGGGCTTTGCTTTGAGAAGGAGGAGGCCTAACTACCCTATGAGGGGAGGGAACCACTGACATCAGAGAAGCACCCTCAGTCTGGCCTAACACAGGAGAAGCCACTTCCTGTAGTAACAAAGGCTCCCCTTGAGACTCAGGTAAACTTTCAGAAGGAGCCGCTGAAGTAGTCAGTGGTTCTCCAGAACCGGCGTCCAGAGTGGACGACTCATCCTGTTTGGACCGCAAAGACTTCTCTTTGCGTTTTTTAGAAGAACCAGGCGTCGGCGAATCTGATGGCATGTTGTAATTACAACGTTTACCAAACACCAGCCTAGCACAGTCCAACCGACGTTTAATAGTACGCTTGTTAAAAGTAGCACAAAAGCGACACCCAACAACGTCGTGCTCAGGCCCCAAACAAGGAATACAGAGTGAATGGTAATCCCTATGAGGAATCTGTTTCCCACAAGAAATACAGTTATTAACTTTTTCTGACATCCGGCAATACTGAGGCAAGAAAAAGACAAAAGTGTCCCCAACGGGGTACTTAGCCCAACTTGGTCTCCGGTCTGAAACTCAAAAATTGACAATTCCAGAACGCCGAACGGCACTTGCAAATGCTGCTTCTGCTTAGGACCACGCGGCAAGAAAGACTGAGGTTATGGCGTCGGTCATGCGCATTTGTACTGGCACGTACTGACGTCAGTCTCGGGCGCCGATGACCGACGCCGGTTCTAGCCCTTTGGTATTCGGGCCGATTGTGGGCAGCGGAGTACCCATATGTAAGGACTGCAGCAATGGGAGACGAAGAACATCATACATTTATATAGAGAGAACTGATTGCTGACAAGGAATGATGTAATTAAATGCATCACATTTAATTATTATTAGGTGATTCTTGTACAACAGCAAAGAATGGAAATGAAGGCAGTTTACATGTGATGTGTCCCACTCAATTCCTTGTAAGCACATATTATTGCATGGCATTCCATTATTACATATGTTTCTAAATAATGAAAATAAAATTAAAATTACATATTACATATTACAATTTACTACTGTTGCATAAAATGACTTTGTTATATTGCATAAAGCCAGTTTTGTGTTTGCAGTAAGTAATACAGTTGCTTATAGCAGAGTTTGTTCAAAAGTATTTCTACCTGCAATTACACCATGGCTAAAGTCGGTGACATCAAAACTTAGTCAGAGTGGAAGTTTGGGAGGGGGTGAGGGTTGCTGCTCCAAGTGAACCACCAGCAAAAACTTTACTGAGAAATGTTGCTTTACTTTTACATTACTTATCAAATCAAACTCATTTGCACAGCAAAGAAAATGCAGGCTTCCATGAATTGTTAACATTTTTGTGTTTGTGAAAAAGTTATACCTGAACAAAGTGTTACATGCACAGCATAGTATTTTGAAAACAACATTCCGCACACATTTCCATCCTTATTTTTATATTGCATGAGCTTGGCTAGATTTTTCTTTTAGTTTTTACTGAGTGGTTTGTCTGTGTGACCTTGTTACTCATTGTTTTAGTTTGTTATTTGGGATGTTTTGCAGATACCCTATTGGTTATGGACATCAGCTGGGTACGACAACCTTGTGTTTCCAAAGGTTAGCCAAACAGTCCATTTATGCTGTGCTGATGAGGCCATAAGAAGGCTGAAACATGCATGTCCACAGCTAGTGGGGTTTGACTTTATTGGCCTGAATTTATTCAGTCCATAACATACTTAAAAAGGAAAAAAAGTCATGGGCATTCAGAACTGTCATATAGCTGAAACACCTAATGTCCTTAAGGGGTCATTTGCATATATCCCATGTTACCTCTAATACAAGAGGTTTTTAAGGAATCACACAGTGGAAAATCTAGCTTGGCTAGATTTGTGTTTTAGTTTTTATTGATTGGTTCGTCTGTGTGACCTTGTAACTCATTGTTTTAGTTTATCTTGCATGAAAGGGAATATTGGCACAGTATTGTATAATTTCATTCATTTATACATATGTAAGAGAAAATAAAAAAGATAACAAAAATTTTATATTGCTTAGACATGAATACATTTATATATGGATAGCTAGATAGAAAACAAGTGCAAATACAGGTAAGCAAGAATTGCCTGCTCTTTATTTAATTAGAGCTGAGGAAAAAATAGAATATAATTGCCAGCAACAGCAACAAAGGTTAAAAAGGCTAGTAGAATCTTCTGTTAAGTATAATTGAAGTCCTAGAGAATTCTGTCTTATTAGTTTGTAATATGAATGTGAAGCATAACAAAGGATTTGAAATTATATTACTGTAAAAAAGAGAGAAATATGTGCATGTATAACTACTGTACTTTTTTCACAACTGTTTTCTGTATTGGTAGTAAGAAAATAATTGTTATAGCTTTGCAGATGAAATAAATGCAACTGAAACCATTACAGTTCAAGCTAATGTTGCTGATTTTATTTAATTATTTCTAATAATTACAAATAGTATTTTCCTACTGTATTGAATGTATCGTATGTATATAACTTGAGAGAGACACACTCTCCTTCAAGTCACAAGCACTCGCTGTATGAATTCATCTGAAATATGCATAAGTATTACTCATATCATTCTTCTCAAGTACAAAAGCACTTCCCAAATGACGATTACCACTGAATGCATAAGCACCTTCCACACGCAAGTTTCACTTCAATAACAATTTTACTTCAATATTTCAACAGTGTATGAAATGGCATGTAAACGTGTGGATTTAGTGTGATTTTTCTGTTTTGTCTTTCCTCATCCTTTTTTTTCTCTGTTTTTCTTATTTTGATTATCAATTTTTCTCTTCTATTGTTTTGTTTCTTTCCCATTTATTTTCCTTTTTAACAGCTTCAAATTCCTCAGGAGCAGGCTGGGCATGTACCTCCCCTAGGGACAGATCACCATCTCCTTAATGTCCAGGGGCATCCTCGCAGGATTTGGGTGGAGTTACCAGTCCTACAGACCCCCAGCACGTCAGCCTGGCAAGCCTCATCTAAAGGGGACTTCAGAGCTTGGTAGAGGACATACTGGTGGATGTAGTACACAGGATAATTCAGTTAGATGAAGCCTCCCTTCAGCATGTGGAAAACATGCTCTCCAGTTGGTGCCAACCACTGCACCAGCACATGCTCCTATCCCATCAACATCAGGGTGCTCCACTACAATACCATGTGACAATGGATGAGTTTGAGGGGCTGTGGACTGAGATTGCAGCTGACACTTTCTCATCCCTTTTTCCCTTAGCCTTTCTCATACACCCTGTTACCTATTTCCCACCCACACTACTCTTTCATATGAAAAAAAAAAATGAAAAAAATAGGGGGGTCTATCCCCAACCAAAGCATGATGCTCATCCTCTCCCACCTCCTCCAGTACAAACTTTCTTGATATTTCCCTTCTGTGCTCTCCTCTTTGTTTGTCTCCCCTTTATCAGCCTTTCCTATCATCCCCTTTCTATTCTTTAATGAAACCATCAGGGCATTCACAGAAAAATACCCCTATATAAAACATTATAAACCCCTTTTCTTTAAAAAAAAAAACATAAATTTTAAGCACTAAGCAGTCTGCAGCTTTCCTTAAATGTTTAAGCGTGATTACACTTAACCACACTCACCCATGATATTTGCAAAAAAAATTAAATAAACACTCACACTTTGACATGGAAAGTCTCAACTTTGTAATGCTGAACTTTCTACAACTTATTCTTTTGTGAGAAGTGGGCGTGTTTTCAAAATAGACGGCTTTTCTGTATTCATCACAAATGTCTTTCACTGACCTTATTTGTATTTCCGTGTAGTGCTGCTATTCGTAGATAACTGTTAGTCATTTGTGAAACCCTGGACTATGAATACCAGTCTCAATCTCTCAACAACTCAAATGTCAATGGATGGAAGGTTGAAAAGCTGGCTACCTACTTCAGACACCCTGCTGATGCCAAAAAGTGTACACAAAGTAAAGGAAATGCTACATAGGAATCAGCACAGAAGACGTATTGCTGTGACTGAAACTGCATCAAACTTGGTGCATTTATAACTTGGAGGCAAAGTACAGAATACAAAAGCCATGAGAAAGTCTGCTACCTGCAGCAGAAGTTGATAAAGCTGCTAAAACAAGATCCTGTGTTATTGCTGAAGGAAGAAAAGCTGCATAAACATTGCAGATAAATGTGTAAAAGACAAGTATGTCAAAGTAAGGTTCACAAGGAAGAGCAAGCATTAGGGTTACTATTAGCCCTATTGCAAGGAACTAGAAGAGATTGTGAAACCTGTGATATTCAAGACCTGCAAAGACAGACTCCTGCAATTGTCTATGAATAAAGTTGTACTGTAGCAGTACCTGCTTCAAAGCAAGATGAGATGTTCATTGCAAATAGTCCCATATGAAATACCACTCAAAACCAGCCAGATCTGTGGATTGTTCCAATGTTAAAATGTTTGCAGGGACTAAAGAATTTTAACTTCATAAATATATAATGATATGGTTTATAGTGTGAAGGGTCGGAGATATGTTTTGTATAGTGTTTGGGTTAATTTACAGTGATCAGTGTAACATGATACATTATTGTGTGTGTGTGTGTGTGTGTGTGTGTGTGTGTGTGTGTGTGTGTGTGTGTGTGTGTGTGTGTGTGTGTGTGTGTGTGTGTGCGTGAGTGTGTGTGTGTGTGTGTGTGTGTGTGTGTTATGTGTCTCTATATATTTAACTGTAAAATGTATTAATTAATTAAATATGGAGTGTAGCTTTGATGCTATTGAGGTAACTAAAGTTACTTTGCATATCACCTGTTTCGTATATCACAGTGAGACTAGACACACATCCTGTGTTTCTATGTTATTTAGTGGCCTTCAATATATTGCACTTAGTTTGAAGCAGATGGATGATTGCCAGCACCTTAAAATTAGACTTCATGTGTTCACTCCCAGAAAAGTGTGGATTACTCTGTTTAGGTGAGGTGACAGCAGCTATTTCAAGTAGATAAATTTAGTTATCTTGGGTCTTGTTCAAGATTAAGGGAAAAGGTGACAGAATTCCTAGCTCTGAGGTGAATAAGCATGTGATAAGTCATTTGCTATTCCTCCTGTACGTGCAATAGGCAGAAATGATGTTCTTTTGCAATGTAGCTGGGATCACTCATCAGAACATTCTGACTATATCTTGGAGTTCAGCTGCATTTTTTTCCAAGTTTAGAGCTGCCAGTTGAGGTGGTTTGGGCAGCTATTGAATATACCCAACTAACACCTCCCACAGGAGGTATACCATATGTGGTCTATGGCTAGGAGCCATCAGAATTGAACCAGGTCACTTTGATGAGATTATATCTCATCCTACCTGTAGTCACCCATGAATTCTGCAGGAATCTATTAAAGTTGTTACCAAGATAAGGAAGCATTGCCTGTCAGGCTCAGTTTGCTACCACTGCAATACTAATCAGAGTGGAAGAATGGATGCATGCCCACATGCATGCGTAGACTATGAAGCTATCTATAGGGAATGGAATTACTCAATGATATGCCATAGTTTGCACTTTGGGTCTGTTATATACATATCTTGGAAATCTATTAAATAAATTATAATTGATAACTGCTAAGGTTATGAGTGTGTATTAAGATTGGGGAATGTTTGCTCAGAACACTGATAGTTATTGAACATCACACAATCATTGCACACTGATAATATAGTTGTATGCAGATTATACTGCATTTGCTCAAAGGCAGAAGAAGACAATAAGCTTATCTACCCATTTCTTTTAACATTTAACATTCTACCCTATCTCTGTCCCTACCTTCCTTCTTACCCTTTCTCCAGCTGCCCATGCCATCTTAAATGCCTCTTTGGATTTTTCCTCCACCATCAGTTCCAGTCATTAATTCCATGGGTCCACAACTCTCTCTGTGAAAAAAAAAAGTATTTTTGGAAATACAAAGAGTAGTTAATCTTTACAATCTGCAGCCTGTGTCCCCCTGCTTCCCTTCTGTCCTTCTTCTTCATGATGACCCCATTCACATCTCCCTGACATGATATTGTGCACCAATAACATGTTTTTCTTGTCTCTATCTTGGAAACTGCAGTCATCTAGAAATGCCTTCCCTTAGGAGTACCTCCACACCTTTATTGATACTTTTGCTAAGCTAATAGGCCTGTAGTTCTTTGGACATTTTTGCTCCCTTCCTGTTGAAGAATGGTACCATATTTGTTGCCTTGCAATCCTCTGGAACTTGGGAACTAGCCAGTGATTCATTTAAGATTTCTGTCAGGGAATCTGCCAGTACTCATTAGATTTCTGAGAACTCTGGGAAGCAGTGCAGCTAGTCCTTTTGTGTTATCCTCCCTAAGGCCTGCCAGATCCCATTGGGCCTCCTTCTACCCATGACTGCTGTTGGGGTATAGCGCATCAACCTGAATATCCACAAAGCCCTCTGCATTGGTTAGGACCATGTCCAGAATTATATCCTTTCTGGAACAGATCTGTATCACATGACTGAATATTTCATGGTTCAATACCTCAATCAGCTCATGTTCCCTCTCAATCCTGCAGCTCAGAATTAAAAACCAAAGTAGAGAAATTATTTGCAAAAAAAAAATAACCTCCCGAAGAGTCATTAACAATTTATCTCATATCACAAGGACATCTACATTAGATCATTCCCTTAAAGTACACTTCCTCACTCAGGCAATGGCTGTTAAAGTGAAGCACCACCTCTGTGAGACTAATGCATCATACAGTCTTTACTACTAACAAACTTAGATACTAATACTGACCTTAGAAACAATTAGTGCAACATTGCATGTGGTATGAGGCAAAGGTTGATAAGTAGGTGTATAGCTATGTAGAAAACTGTAAAGTAGATTCCTTTCAGTGCTTTTGATAACTGGTCGGTACATTAGTTCTTTAAAAATAAATATGTCAGTGTGTGTGTTTGTATTATTTGTATATGAATATGATATGAATACTAAACAGTGTAAACCTTAGGCACTTCATACCATATATCTGTACAGCAAATATGCCTGATACAAATATGAACTTTATAATATACTGTAACATTCTAAATTGTAAAAAAATGCACAAACATTGTATGCTTAGAGTTTTCTCCCCATGGCATTATGAAGGGGAATCATCTGAAATCAAGTAAAACAATGAATCATACAAAATGATACAATTTAAAAATATATATTGACCTCAGCACATGGACTAATGTTTCATAGAATATGCAGTTACTTCCACGTGTGATCAGCTTGCAGGGTTACTGTTAGGACTAGACTCAAATTCTGAAAAAAATATTATGCAGCAGTCTAAAAGTAGCATCTGCTTGCATTTTGAAAAACTCAGACTTGGCCCTTATTAGTCCCATGAATAGCAAAATGTATGAAAAAGGCAAAACAACCAGAAATGTAATAAAGCTTGTTCGTGCTTTTCCCCTTCATCTGCTTTAGTGGAACTCAGAAAATGAAAAAAAATTATGTTTCACGGTTTCTTCTTCTTTACATTATCCAGTTAGCCCTGCTTGTCACTACACATGTAAACTAAATGTGGCCTGTAGAGGGATGGATTGCCTTCATATAACCTAAATCAGTAGAGCAGCAGAAACATAACAATGCTTGTTTTATAGGGTATCCCCTGCAGTAGAAATCCTAAAAGATGTCACATACCTTCCCCATGAGAGAGGAACGAAAGAGACTAAGAGACCAACAGAGACAGAGAGGTGAGAGAACAGCAGGACGAACACACAGAGGAAGTTAAAATATTCATGAGAGGTCTGATGTACTAACCACAGCAAGACTGTTTCATAAAATAAAAAAACATGCATCCATTATATGCTCAAGCCTAAAAAAAGAAAGTACAAGAGGAGCACAAAATCCTTTACTGTTGAAAGGGTGGTACCCTGGCATTACGAAGGTTAAAAAGGTTATTGAGGTAATAACAGTAGCAAGGCTCAAAGCATAGCTGGATGCACATAAAGCATTTTTTTCAGACAAAGACAAAGCAGGGAATGGGCAGAGAAGACAGAGAGAAATGAACTACTAGTAAAGGAATTTGGGAAAACACTCAATGGACTGATTAGGAGTATGTGTACATGCCCTCTTCTGTACTTCTTCAAGGGAAGTGATGGAAGAAAAATAGCACAGGAAGGCAGTTTGACTCAGAGAGTCAATCACAAAAAAACAGTAGGAGAGAGGAGAAATGTTTTGTAGGTTACGCAACAGTGGTCAGCATGAGTTCAAGGCTGCAGTGCATATCAATCAAGCACTGAACAAATTACCACACTACTAAAAGGAGGAAGCAGAGCTAACCCTGCAGCAACTGCTGCTTGGGATTTATTATGCCCTTCAGGGCTGGCAGCAATGTTAAACAAGCAAGTGTGTGGTGCACAACACACTATTGTCTCAATATGTACTAAGCCAGCACCCCCCTGGTCTATCCGAGAATGTTTCGTCAAGATAATCAAACAAGACATAAAGGGATAAGGTTAAGACAGGTATTAAGGACAGTTAAAGTGGTCATGTGACAATGCCTTTTGTATGAACACACAGCAACAACATGCATTAAACTGTTACAGCAATGTTAATGATGAAAACAAATCCAATTTGGCATTTGCAGGATTCATTTCAGATACTGAACCTGACAGGTCATGATGGACACTGGTCTCCAAAAAGAAGTATGCATCCCAGTCTTTCAGGGATAACCCTATAACATTTAGAAAGTTAATATCTTTATAGTGCAGCCCTTGGCTGTGATTAGAAAGTTAGAAGAGTTTGTGTCTGCATTTGAAATCCAAATTTAAACAGCATTCTTTCTATCAGAAGTAGCCTTTGCACCAGGGATGAGCAAAAATCTTAAGTAGCATGGTGTAGAAATGAGGTGCTAATTAATATGATGCAGAAATAATAGGCAACTGCCATAATCAGGGGCAGTTGGACAGATATCTAACCATTAGAGTTAAAATCAAAAAGGATTAAAAAAAAATCTGATTGTGACTATATCTTTTTCACAGTAGAAAACAGTTAACTAATAGCTATTGTATATTCAAACTTCATTCCACAGTAAAGAGTCAGTGCTAGAGATAAAGGCTGGAATTCATGAAGAATTCCTTTTCTCATAGTATAGAATTGCTCTGGGTGACATACATGTGCTATGCACTGTACCACTTAGCACTGTTTGCATAACACTGCTCATACCTACCTCTTACCCCATGGAGGCTAAGTAAAACACACAGGCATCACAGTATTCTTCAGTGAATTATTCCTCTGGAGTGTAGAATTATACCAAGCATAACTCAGCACTCAATGATATCCTTAAGTAGTCATCGTCATACAGCTGATTTGTATATGTCCAGGTTACCATTGTTCGGTATCCTTTGTGCATTATACTGTATGGTACAGCAGAAGTGAGGGGGCTAGGTACTGAGGAAATCCCTAATAGTGCAGCCGTTCCCTCCTGCAAAACACTGTCCACTAAAAATAGATCTAATACACAGTAAGATCGGAGACAGCCACACTGCCTTTGTCATAATGATTTTGTGTATAGGCAGTTCCAGTACTACATCACCACTCTATACCCAGTGTTGGAGAAATACACCACAGAGTCCTCCTTTGCATTCAGTACAAATAAGTCCCTTGTGCAAATTTGCACAGTGCAGTAATAAAGTAGTGCTTGAGATGTGGTATTATCACACCTCTCGAGCTTTTAGCATCAGAAATCTGGACAAAGCCAAAAATAATGAAGAGGTCAAAGGCCCAAAAATAAGGACAGAATTTAAATAGTGCTCTTATTTTACTTTTAACCGGGATAGTCCGACTGGATTCGTGTCCATTTTCAGCGGAGGCCCGGGGAGAAAAGCTCCAAGGCAAACAGATACAATAAAAACAATGAAGACATATTACAGATATGGTATTTACAAAGAATACATAGACAGACATGACTAGACAAATTCACAGGTTAAAGTTACCCCTGGTTACAGTCAGGGGAAAATTAACAGTAGCTAGATTAATAGATCATTCACATTCATGATGAGAGTTAGCCAGGCTTGTTGCAGTGGCAGAGCCAGTTTAGTGCCAGATGTTGTTTGAGTTTAGTTTTAAACTGGCCTAGGGAGAAGAGCAAAGTAATATCAGCTGGAAGTAAGTTCCAGGCTCTGCCTGCAGAGTTTGCAAAGAGGGAGTCACCGGCTGCATTCTTAATTTTGATTGTCTGAATTAGTAGTTTGTTTGACGATCGAAGCAGTCTCGGATTGTTATGGGGCGTGATAATATTTCTAAGCGCATGTTAGAATGTTGCTAGAATAACACATTTTTGTGTTGGCATGCATTTTCTGAAGAATATGAAGTCTGAAACTTAAATGTCTGTCATTATTTAGAGACTTCAGTCCCCAGTTGTTTGGCTGAAAACTACAAATTTTATGAGGAACAGACCAAACATATGAGGCAAACATTTGGACAGTTGAGAGGTGCACACCACCCATTCAACTGCACAATACAAATAATCCTAAAGGATATATGCTGATTTCTGGTATAAGAATCCTATCATGAATATCACTGTCTGTACATGGGTAAGATTTGCAAAGCATCGGTTAAAGCATAACAAAACCATGTCCTCAGTAATGTTTAAACTACTGCTGTCAAAGGAGGCAAGCTGCTTATAGTAACTGCATTAAAGTGATTTAAAACATATGATGCTGCAGCTGGTCTACAGTAAAATCTAAATCGAATTAAAATTTCGCTAACTAGTGCTTTTTTCCAAGTTTCTTTTTATTTTTATTAATAATGCATTCTGAGGCACATGAACATTCATTCAATGAATTGTTTTTGATTGAGATTCAAAGAACATGCATTCCATGACATATTTTATGCTTCTAATCCATTTTCTATATAATATATGTAATATATATATATATATATATATATATATATATATATATATATATATATATATATATATATATATATATGGGTCTTCTGTATAAGTTCGAAAATACACTTCTTCGAGCTCACACAGTAGACCCAGGGTTACGAGAAAGTGCACTTAATCAAGAGTGCACTTTCACGAAACCCGCTTCAGCGAATGTGCTACATACTGCCATTTAGTGCAGTAGTCCTGGACCTTAGGGTTAGGGCGTGGGTCTTGGTAAGGGGATAGCTAGTAGGGCTATCCCCTTACCATGACCCGTGTCCTAACCCTAAGGTCTGTGATTACCGCACCACAGTGGAGGACAGCCTGTCCTCCCCTGTGGTGCAGTAGTCACGGACCTTAGGATTAGGGCGCGGGTCATGGTAAGGGGATAGCTAGTAGGGCTATCCTCTTACCATGACCCGTGCCATAACCCTAAGGTCCGTGACTACCGCACCACAGTGGAGGACATAGCACATTTTCCTACTGTCTTCCACTGTGGTGCGATGCGTTTCGTAGAAGCAGAGTTTGCGAAAGTGCATTTTTGAAAAAGTGCACTTTCGTGTAACTGAGCAGTCTACTGCTCTTTTTTCGAATACATGGTATTCGATGAAAAGCAGTAGACCCATATATATATATATATATATATATATATATATATATATATATATATATATATAGGAGTCTAGCATTCAATCAAAATGCTAAGTGGTCAACATCTGGTTAGTTGCCCACATTCAGTCAACAAATGCATATGGTTGACAAGTATGCTAGATTGGTAGTACCTGGGTAGGGGAATATTGCCTTTCCACAGGAATTAGCATGGGTTGTGGGGTGCAGCTTGTCCCCTTCAAAAAATTATGTATTTTTGTTTTGTGAAATTTACATGCACAAAGGTTCTTTCTCTGTGCATGCATAGTAACCTGTCAACATTTGAGTTGTCGACCTTTTTGATTTGTCGACCAAAGGAAGTATACCCATATATCGATCTATGTTTAAATATATATATATATATATATATATATATATATATATATATATATATATAGATAGGTCACTAGCATTTGACAAATGTAGGAGTGTGATTTAATGTTGACAGTACAGATGGCCAAAAGATAAATATCTCAGTGATATGGAATGTCAATACAGGTATGTCGGGGATGAAAGTATTTGTGTGTGTGTGTGTGTGTGTGTGTGTGTGTGTGTGTGTGTGTGTGTGTGTGTGTGTGTGTGTGTGTGTGTGTGTGTATGAGTTAGGGTTAGGGTTAGGGTCAGGATGAGTGATGGATGGGTGTTGTATGCTTGTTTGTGTCTGTGTATTTTAGGATAAGGGTTAAGTTAGGGGATAGATGTAGTGTTGTCTGTGTGTGCTTGAGTATGTTTGTGTGTCAGAGTCTGTCTTGTGTAGTGGCAGTGTTATGGGAAGGTTTGATGATGGTAAGGTGTAGGGTTAGGGTTGGGGAAGGGCCAGCATTAGGTTTAGGGTTAGCTCCCATTATTAAGGTGGTGAAGGGGGCAGCACCATCACAGTAATGGGTGCAGTCTGAGTCAGCAATAAAATATCCGTGAATGGAACCATTTAGCAGGGCTGAAACAGGTAGATATCTACAGTGTACACATGTAGGGAAAAATACTTTGTATCTATAATTTTGAAGTAACAGAGACGTATTCTGCATTCATAAGAACTCTAAAGCTGCCAAGCACATAAAATAAGGAGGATAGGAGCATTGTTATTTATTCTGTCCTCTTTCAGTGGAGCCTAAAATGTTATAGCTCTAGGGCTCTTTCAAATGTTGCTAATGTTTCGGTACATAAGGAGCTTGCTCTGTCATAGGTGCTACAGATTGATTTGAGATCGAATGACTTGTAAAAAGATGGAAAAGATTAATTTCTCAATTTTTATAACATTTTATTTTTTTTGAGTTTGTATGACCTTAGAGGTATTGTATGGCAGTGCAGAAGTGTAGTGATTAGCGTTGTTGCCTCCCACCAAGAGGTTCTCTGGTTCGATTCTTGGCTGGGGTGCCTTCTCTGTGGAGTATGCATGCCCTCCCTGCATTTGTTTTGGTTGTCTCCCACATTCCAAAGACATGCAGTAGGTGGATCAGGCACTCTAAATTAGCCATAGGTGTGACTGTGTGCATGCAAATGTGTGTGATGCACCCTCTGAGGAGGGCTGGGCTTTGGGTTAACAACCTGAGCCTGTAAAACCTGTAACCGCTACAGAAATGACCACTGAAATCTGCATATTGCCTGATATACCACATGGTGCATAAAGGGGAAAGAGAGAGAGAGGTAGTGTATATACATAACATGAATGAGAGAAAGTCCTACACATTGAAGGATGCAAAAATAATTGCATTATAGTCTTGCATTTTTACTATGATTTGTTGAGCCGATTATTTTGTTTCATTTAGATGTTTCATTTTTGATGTTTTGCATATCAAGTAAGGTTGACACAATATTTCAATAAGGTCACAAGGAGACAATATGCCTCAAAGCCCGAGTTGTTCAAATAGCTTTCATATAAGTAATGCTACAAATGGTTGCAGATTTTTAAGGCAAATGAATGTGGCATGGGACATAATAAAAGCAAGCTGCCTGTGCTTTGCTCATTGTGAAGGTGTACATAAAGACAAAAGTACTGTACATGCAAGGATGGCTTCAATTAATAAAAAATATAGGCAACGGAAGGTCACTAACAATGTGGGTCTAGCTACAAAAACAGAACCAAATGGATATAATTTTTTTTGTTTGTTTAGTTGACAGTCAAATATGCTAGTCTTTGGAATGTGTTCTAATTTCATTTCTGTAAATACCATGATGTATTTTATGGCCACCTGGCTTGAGGAGATCAATAGAGCAGTTATTCTATTATTGTGAAAACTGTACAGAACAGAGATTAGCACCCCTGCCTCACAGAACCTGGTTGTCCAGTTTAATTTCAGTTGGGGAGGGCATTCTGTGTGGACTCTGGATATATGTGTGTGTATGTCTGTGTGTTTGTATGTGCATGTGCACATTCTGAGATGGGTTGGCACTAAAGGGTGAGATCTTGTATGCCTTGTGCCCACTGAGTCCCGGAATAGCATCCGTATCCCTTCTGACCCTATAATGAATAACATAGATAATCAGAGAGTTTATAATCTTTTCTAAATTGTCTTATTTGTGCTAAATGAGTTATACGAGATGGCAGAATGAAGCTAATTCAGTTTATGGCCATAGCTATCGGCAACATACTGCCAACCTTACATACTATTTCTTATATTATGAGAAAATGTTATCTGCATTTCTTAAGTTTGCTTACCTTCTGTATGTTGTTAATTCTCATTCTGATGCTTATATGGAATTTAAATTTCTTGTTAGCTTAGAATATATTTAAAAACAGAAGATGGCTGAAACAACAAATCTTATGCTGAGGTATTCATATATTCAACAAACAACAGCCATACTCTGCATATTTCATGTGCTTCACCATGCATATCTAATGAAGAACCAATCCATAAATGTACCCTGTCAAGGAGATGCTTACCTGCCAGACCTTCACTGTGGCATGGAGTAACAGGAGATGGGACAGTGGATTAGGTATGCCACTGAGAACCAAAAAGAAATGAACCACCACTACAAGCTGGTGCAATTCCCTATTACTACAAAGCTCATCCTTACCAAAAAACAACACCAAGGACTCAATCTCAAAACTATAACACCTCTTACAGAAACTTCTTAAATCAGAGGATGTCCACACCAGTTCTGGGACTCCTCAGCAAATCTCACAACATGTCAATAATTCTTCCAAACAGCTTAAAATAAAGATCTTAATATCACTTGTTTCAGTACTAGTAGCATAAACAACAAATGGTGAACTGTAGAGGCGTGGCTAGCTATGGAGCAACAACAAATAGTAGCTTTCACTGAAACACAGATGAAAGACAATTTTTTTCTCAGTCTATATGCAAGAAACCTGTACTATAGACCAAGTCCTTGGCCAGGTGGAGATACCATGCTGCTTATGAAGCAAAACTTCCACTAGACATCATAACTTCTACTACAATACTGGGTAAGCATTTCTACATCAGCATTTACTGGTAATACACTTCTCCCCAGTGTGCAGTCTCAGTTATTCAACATTTCATAAAATAAATATTTCCAAACAACATCCCTAAGAGTACCATTATTGTAGGCTATCTAAATTTTAACACAACAGCACTAAAGGGTAAACAACTACACAGAATACTACAACAATATAGCCTAGACTAATTAGAAAAACTACACACTAGACCAAACCGATTAACAAATAATGATTCCACACTAGATTTGTCAAGCAAAAACATTTGAGACATATGTACAAAAATAGAAGATTGCCCAAATTGTTTCAGTGATTATTGTCTTAGTAACATGATCATTCAAAGCATCTAAAGTGCCACCACAGATAGGTCCATAGGTTCATAGGTGTATATCAGGCTAACAACTCCAAGGCCCTTTTTAAACCTAGCCATGCATCCTAAATCTCTGACAAGTTCTGGTACCTGTGATAAATCTAAGCAGAGACTTGTGAGATGAAACATTTACAAGCAGGGACCTGGGAGATGAACCATTTCCAGGCTGCATGTGTTCGTTAGAGATATATGTGCCAAACCAGGGATGAATTTCCTGTTCCCCATCCAGTTGTCTAAGCTACACTTAATTCTGTTAGGGAGGAACTCTGCATCATGTGAATGGGGAGCCTGTTCCAGACTGGGAGTAGTCTCTACAATACATACCTGTCTCTTCAGAAGATCTTATTTATATCACAAGCAATATTTAAGTCTTAAGAAAGGGTAATTCTGGTGCTGTTTGTTTTGCAGATATGCAGGCAGTACATCAGGGTGGGGTCAGTCAATGCCTTCTATGCCAGGCATAGATCTCCCCTCAACAGTCTGTAAGAGACAGAATACAGGGATAGGGCCTTCAGATGAGCTGCAAAGGATATGTTACTTACTCCCTGTATTCTTTTAGTGAGAAACTTCTGTGGATGTTACAACTGTTTGATGTGCCTGGTTAGGTACACACCAAAGGAAGCATTGTACTCAATGACGGGTTTTGTGAATGCTGAATACTGTGGAACAATGACATCCTTGAAACTAGATGTCATACCTCTGTTTATAGGTTGTGCAACATAGAATGATTTCCTCACTATTGTAGACACGTGATGGTCAAAGGCTAGATTAATGTCTATGTGTGTTCCCAAGTCCCTGCCAACTTGACCAACTCTTAGGGGTGTGTTATCAATATGATAGTTACCAGGGGTGGATAACTTCCTGAAGGATACTATTATGCATTTATTGGAATTTAGTTTTAGTCCATGGCTCTGACACCAGTTATTTGTCTGTGTCAGCCCTTTATGGAGAACATTGTTTCGGTGGGTGTTTCTATGACTGCTCCATTTGCAATCATCTGCAAATTTAGTCAGCCAGCAGCCATTGACATTGGTCTTAACTTCAGAGAAGTAAATGCCAAAAAGGACCAATCCCAGGACCATTCTCTCAGGGTCTCTGCTTGTGACTGGCATCTTTCTACAGGTGGATACCCCAGTTCTAACCTCTTGAGTCCTGTCTGCGAGCCTACTGGCTATCCGCTGGGTGACACAAGGGTTTATACCTAACCTTTTGAGTTTGTCAACAATGGTCAAGTGGGGTATTCTGTCAAATGCCTTGGCCAGGTCATGGTAGGAAGTGTGAATCATTTTGCCTTCATCCATTGCTCTGGTGACCTTCCCAAAGAAGTCCACCAGGTTGAGAAGGCATGATCTGCCCTTGATGAATCCAAATTGGTTTGAATCCAATGTCTGGAGGTTTCCTATGTCATTATTCATTATTTCTATAATAACTCTTTTCATTGCTTTGCATATAAGACAAGTGAGACTTATGGGTCTGCAATTTCCAGGGTCTGTAGATGGCCTACCTTTGTGCAGAGAGATGACTGTTACCAGGGGTGGATAACTTCCTGAAGGATACTATTATGCATTTATTGGAATTTAGTTTTAGTCCATGGCTCTGACACCAGTTATTTGTCTGTGTCAGCCCTTTATGGAGAACATTGTTTCGGTGGGTGTTTCTATGACTGCTCCATTTGCAATCATCTGCAAATTTAGTCAGCCAGCAGCCATTGACATTGGTCTTAACTTCAGAGAAGTAAATGCCAAAAAGGACCAATCCCAGGACCATTCTCTCAGGGTCTCTGCTTGTGACTGGCATCTTTCTACAGGTGGATACCCCAGTTCTAACCTCTTGAGTCCTGTCTGCGAGCCTACTGGCTATCCGCTGGGTGACACAAGGGTTTATACCTAACCCTTTGAGTTTGTCAACAATGGTCAAGTGGGGTATTCTGTCAAATGCCTTGGCCAGGTCATGGTAGGAAGTGTGAATCATTTTGCCTTCATCCATTGCTCTGGTGACCTTCCCAAAGAAGTCCACCAGGTTGAGAAGGCATGATCTGCCCTTGATGAATCCAAATTGGTTTGAATCCAATGTCTGGAGGTTTCCTATGTCATTATTCATTATTTCTATAATAACTCTTTCCATTGCTTTGCATATAAGACTAGTGAGACTTATGGGTCTGTAATTTCCAGGGTCTGTAGATGGCCTACCTTTGTGCAGAGAGATGACTGTTGCTGTTCTCCATTCATGAGTCACAAAGTCTGTTTGGAAGCTACAGTTAAGTAGCAAAGCCAGACAGCTTGATAGGTCATGTTTCATGCTATTTGGAAGGCATCCTGGGGTATAGTTTGGGCCCATTTTGAGGGGGGGAGAGATGGGTAAAGTTGGAGCTGAATTTGTCAGCCAGTACGTTTGCTCTATCATCTGGCTCAGTATAGCTAGCTCCATTAACAATGAGCTCCACATACAATTGTGTATCGCCTTTGAGGCAGTGGACATAGCTAAAGAATGACTTGTGATTGTCCTTTGCCTGGGAGGCCAAATTTACCTGAAATTTGTCTTTGGTAGACTTTATTTGTCTTCTGGGTTGTTTATTCAGTTTGATGAGAGTGCTTTTATCCTGCTGGATGCTACACCTTCTGTTTTTTTGCCAAGAGTTTCTTCCTTCTGTATAAAGCCTATTGATGTTGTGATTACACCAGGGTGTCTTTTTTTTAGTTAGTTTTGCATGTCTTTCAGGTAACTACAGCTGCCTCTATGCAGCTATTAACATGCTTGTATAGGGCTTCTGTGAACAATTCCATGTAGGCAGCAGTGTTCCTCAGGGTTTGTGGGGACTTGAAATTTTGCCAGGTTATCACTTAATAGTAGGAAGTTAGCCTTTGAGCAGTTACTGAACATTCCAGGGTTAGCTAGGGTTCCAGGTTTTAATTTTACTTCAAAGGAAACCATTTTGTGGTCTGACCCTTCCAGAGAAGACATTACACTAGGGTCTGTGCAGCACTCTCCCGTATTAGTGAAGACCAGATCCATTATGTTTGCACCCTTGGTCAGTGTATTGACAATCTGATCCAGGGAGCTTGTGTTTGCAAAATTCAGGAATCTCTCTGCCTTCACATTTGATGTCATATAACATTCTCAGTTAATAGTGGGGTAATCAAGGTTGATGGTATTGGGTTGGATGGTGAGTGTTTCCAGTAACTTCAAGTGAGTGTTTCCAGTAACTTTAAATACATGTCATTGTTTCCTGGGTCATAGAAGGGGACCTATAGCTTGCAAAGAAGTGGTATGGGATTTTGCCTATGGTGATTTGAAAGTGGAGAAGCTCGTGTACATTGTCCTGTTTGACCAGCCTTGAGGTATATTTATTTTTGAGACACCTCCATCTTTAGACCCTCTCTGTGTTGTAGCTGGTCTAAGTGTGTGGAAGGTATTATAGCTTTGCTCTGCTGGTGTGCTCTCTGTGGCTTTGCACCATGTCTCAGTAAACTCACAGACATCATCATTCTCTAAGGTTAGGAGATCTTGTAGGGAGTGCAGATTTTTGTTTAGACTCCTATCACTGAGCAGTAACACCTCTAGATTTTCTTGGTTTAATTTGCTACATCAGAAATACTTTCAGACTGGCATTGACTAAAAAATGCATTATGTGTGTGTGTGTGGGGGGGCAATGCTTTAGGTAATATTTGAAATCCTAGAGAGGAGCAGTGCAGACCATCCCTGGCAAAGCAGTGTGGTCTGTTGACCATCTCCTTCCATGTTGACAAATATTGCAGAATCTTAGAATGACAACAGAAACTATGCCAATTATTAAAGTCACTCATCTTCTTTTCATACAGTAGCATCATCCTTGGAGAAGGTAAATTGCTGCTCAATGCTAGGCTCATACCAGTCTGAGACACATATTCCATGAGCTCCATGATGTCTCTCTTCATGTAGTCTTGGGAGATATGTCTCAGGTCATTTACACCCACATGAACTATGACTTAGTCATACTGTAACTTGCGGTCCAATGATTGAAGTGCATGCATACTGTGGCACATCCTGGCCCCAGATAAGCAACTGACCATGACTTTCTTCTTAGTCAGTTTGATGACAGGGACATCAGTGTGTCTCACAATGGAGTCTGCAATCACCAGAATGCTGGATTGTGTGGTGGTTTGCCTTACAGGTGAGAAGCAGAGGCTCTATGAGTTATTGCTGTATGTGTTGATGTGGGTGTTGTTTTGAAAGAGTGCATTTGGGGCTGATGAGACTATTTGATATGTGTACTTCATCTGGGAGATCTTTGGGGTTTAGGAGTGTTACATTTAAGGGCCTCAGCATATGTGGGTCTATATGTCTGGTTTGAACTATGCGTGATGGGTGCAGCGTGTGTACTACTGATAACCTGATTGACATTAAGAGTGCTTGTAGGTGAGAGTTTTGCCTCCAGTGACATTGTGTAAGTGCATTTCTCACATGGCATATCAGTTTGAGAATCAGCTGGCTGTCAGTAAACATGAAGCAATTTCTACATTGCCTCAGGATGTTCATAGCCACCAAACAGGTAACAGAGATAATGGGAAAGTGCACATCCATGGTGACAGATCCTTTCTTATTGAACAGATCATTGCATTGAGAATATAAAGTCCAGAATATCTGAGTTGCAAATCATGGGGCAGTGCTTCTCACTGCAAACCAGTTACCCTGTTCACAATTAGGTGTTGGTGAAATTTCAAGAGTGCTTTTACAGAAAAAAAATGTCAACTCAAGATGTCTGTGGCTATACAGGGCACTGCCAAACACTTAAGGGGAAAGTAAGAAGTAGACCATGATGATTTATGGATGAAGTATTTAGGGAGATACTCTGAAGTTAGGTTAGACAGCAGCTAACCAATTAGTACTTACTCAAAAGAAAGAATTAGCCTTGTTAAGAATGATGAAAAGGGGGATTTCCCTGATTGGCTACTGCCTGGTTACTGCTAGTGCTGGTCTCACCACAGCTTCACTCTGCTGGAATACAATGCTCCTTTCCTTCTTCTCTCACCAGAAGCAAAACAGTATCACCAATCCCAAGAAGAGAACAGGCCATAGGCTCCTTGGTGATCAACAGTCTTCTCACAGATGACGCAAGGGTTTGTGAGCTTGTTGTAGCCTTTTCCTGGTAGATGCCTTAAACAGCAACCCGACCAATCAGGAAGGTACAACAGAGACACTCACTGCCTAATCAGAAGCAGTCAGGAATGAATGCACTCTGCTCCTTCTCTAACCAGAAGCAAAGCATAAGTACAAATTCCAAGCTTGCACCTACAAAGCAGTCACCAGAAAATAATTTCCCTGTACTCCTTCTCTCACCAGGACTAAAACAAAAGCACTAATCCCAAGACAACTATTGAGAGGCAGAATGTGGACATTCCAATAATTGGTGGTCTTGGACTACATGTTGCAGATTTTAAAGTGAGATGGAAAAGTGGGTTAATAACAAGAGCCAGACTGTGCACTAAGCAGTTAGATAGGAAAGAGAGGGTAACTTAAGTTTTAGTTACTTAAGTG
Organism: Protopterus annectens; assembly: GCF_019279795.1. Taxonomy (NCBI): domain Eukaryota; kingdom Metazoa; phylum Chordata; order Ceratodontiformes; family Protopteridae; genus Protopterus; species Protopterus annectens. Next base: position 1,398,755,757 of record NC_056731.1, read on the forward strand.
GAGAACTACTAATTTTAAAAGAGCAAGACAAAATGGAAGAAGGTGTGCAGTTTGTATTCTGGCTGTATGGAGTACAGTGGAATAACCAATACATTTAAATAGCTGAAGGAGAGTGATTTCATAAAATGATAATTTTGTGCTTACTCACAATACTCAATGAAAGAGGAGAAGGAAGGAAATACTGTGGTCAAATTAACATAATGGTCAGGCGACTAGTTTAAAACTCTCTTCTCCTCTACCCATAGAAGGCTCAGAGGATCCATTTGTCCCTTACTAAGTGAAGAAATTAGAAACAAGAGGAAACAAAAGACAATGACAGGCAAGTCTGGAAAACCCTATTGATAACCAAGAATGAAAAAAAGGCAAACAAATAAACTAATAACTGAAATTTAAAGAAAAATGGGAGTGAACTTTGTCAAACTCATACTTTATTCACAGAATTAACACTTTTGTTGTGTGCATGGACTTCATCAGAATAAATTAAAACACACACAAATGCATTTTTATAACAAAAAGTATCCATTAGTTAAACACAATTATATAATTTAAAATTGTATGATATTACGCTTTTAATGTGTTTATATAAAGCATTATGTTTGTCCTTTATTTTAATATCGTAAATACACTGATAAATTCTCTTCCTTAAAGATTTTTCTGTCTTGCCAGTATAGAAACTAGGGCAGTCTTGCACTGTGTTATATAAACCACACCTGTACTCAAGCCTTGGAAATTTTGGCTTAATTTGATCTCACCATATCCTTGAATAAAAAAAAAAAAAAAACTACAACCTTCCAAGACATAACAGCATTGTCTACAGTGCCCACATTTTTTTTCATTCCTACACTTGTGTGGTTAGTTCTAACCTTCTCTAACAGTTTAGAAACTACTGTCCTTTCTATATATAAAATTGAGCATATCACCTAATGCCTTGAATTGTTCTTTGTTGACCAAAAATACTCCAGTTGTTGGTTTCCACTGATTTAACAACAGAAAAATCCAGGTTGCATGTAAGTATTAAGGCCTTTCTGTATCTGCTGATAGATTTAATCTGTCATGTGTTAGCTGAACAATGGTTGTCATTACCAATCAAAGGGTAAAATGTCCCATTTTTTGTTTATCTCCTCAAAATAGGGTTAACAAATCTCAAAGTGTAGCCCCGCATTTCCAACATTTTTTTTTAAATGGAACACTAATGTTCAAAGACTGTCTCCTGTGACAGATGTCACAGTCTGACTGGTGGTCCTTTTACTAATGCTTTTTTTGGATGTATTGGCTGCCAACTTGTAAAATGTAATAAAGAATTTGAGTATGTGGACTTCCTGTAAATGTTGGACTTCAACCAACCTCTATCTTTATCTTTTATAATAGTTATATCTAAATGAAGAATTTCTTCCAAGGAAAAATTAAGAGTAAATTTTAAAAATTAAGTTGTAGTGTTCAAAAACTCAAAATGTTCATGTAACTTTTTTAGTGTACCAGTCCAAAAAATAACTATGTCACCAAGGTAGCGACCATACAATGACCAATATTCAAAAAAAAGATGATGAGAAAGCAAAAACTTTCCATTGTGCCATCATTAAACTATCAAAAACTGGCTCACATCCTGCCCTCATCACCACCCTACTTTGTTGTCTAAAGAATTGGCCCTAAAAAAAAAATTATAAGCATACTAACAATATTAAAAGAAAGGATGGACATAATGCTTTATATAAACACATTAAAAGCATATCACACAATTTTAATTTATATGCCATAGATAGTGCATTATTAGATGTGAGGAGTGGTCCTTTTGGTGACTTATAAAAGGAGCTTAAGTGGCAACTTAGGACCAATTCTGCCAACAACTGGGCTTGAACAATATGGTGCCCATAAGTAGTAGTCTTTGTTTGAAAGCATCTTTATTTTTGTAATATGTTTAAATTATTAGCTGGATATAATGTGTTTTTTATTATTATTTTATTATAAGGACACAATGACAATTATTTTAAGAACCTAGTGTTCTGCTGTTTTACATTTTTTATTATTGATGGTTTTAAAACATTTTATTTTACATGCCAGTAAAACTTGTTATATGAGCTATTGATTAAGCTCTATTTTTAAAAATATTTTAACTTAATTAACCAATTAATGGTTTAATTTGCTATAATTGTGTTTAACCAATCACAATAGTTGATTTGGGAAAAAGGGAGGGATACTTTTTGTTATATAAATATATTTGTGTGTGTTCTAGTTTACTCTGATGAAGTCCGTGTATCAGGATGAAAGTGCTAAATTATGTGAATAAAGTGTGAATTTGACACAGTTTGCTTCCAGTTTTC